>NW_027446576.1:0-51985 GCF_038048845.1 Mixophyes fleayi | reverse complement strand
TCGGCAATGAAGAAATGACTGTTTTGCGATTTCTCTTGCTCAGAAAGACTTAGAAAGTTGATAATTGTGGGCAATGTTAGAAATGTCATGAGAAACAAGAATTATGTAAAAGAATTGATGTAAGTCATTGTTTCCAAGAGAAAGGGAGACCGGAGTGTAAAAAAGCGTTGTTTTTGGACGGCAATGAAGAAATGACTATGTTTTGCGATTTCTCCTGCTCAGAAAGACTTAGAAAGTTGATAATTGTGGGCAATGTTAGAAATGTCATGAGAAACAAGAATTATGTAAAAGAATTGATGTAAGTCATTGTTTCCAAGAGAAAGGGAGACCGGAGTGTAAAAAAGCGTTGTTTTTGGACGGCAATGAAGAAATGACTGTTTTGCGATTTCTCTTGCTCAGAAAGACTTAGAAAGTTGATAATTGTGGGCAATGTTAGAAATGTCATGAGAAACAAGAATTATGTAAAAGAATTGATGTAAGTCATTGTTTCCAAGAGAAAGGGAGACCGGAGTGTAAAAAAGCGTTGTTTTTGGACGGCAATGAAGAAATGACTGTTTTGCGATTTCTCTTGCTCAGAAAGACTTAGAAAGTTGATAATTGTGGGCAATGTTAGAAATGTCATGAGAAACAAGAATTATGTAAAAGAATTGATGTAAGTCATTGTTTCCAAGAGAAAGGGAGACCGGAGTGTAAAAAAGCGTTGTTTTTGGACGGCAATGAAGAAATGACTATGTTTTGTGATTTCTCCTGCTCAGAAAGACTTAGAAAGTTGATAATTGTGGGCAATGTTAGAAATGTCATGAGAAACAAGAATTATGTAAAAGAATTGATGTAAGTCATTGTTTCCAAGAGAAAGGGAGACCGGAGTGTAAAAAAGCGTTGTTTTTGGACGGCAATGAAGAAATGACTGTTTTGCGATTTCTCTTGCTCAGAAAGACTTAGAAAGTTGATAATTGTGGGCAATGTTAGAAATGTCATGAGAAACAAGAATTATGTAAAAGAATTGATGTAAGTCATTGTTTCCAAGAGAAAGGGAGACCGGAGTGTAAAAAAGCGTTGTTTTTGGACGGCAATGAAGAAATGACTATGTTTTGCGATTTCTCCTGCTCAGAAAGACTTAGAAAGTTGATAATTGTGGGCAATGTTAGAAATGTCATGAGAAACAAGAATTATGTAAAAGAATTGATGTAAGTCATTGTTTCCAAGAGAAAGGGAGACAGGAGTGTAAAAAAGCGTTGTTTTTGGACGGCAATGAAGAAATGACTCTTTTGCGATTTCTCTTGCTCAGAAAGACTTAGAAAGTTGATAATTGTGGGCAATGTTAGAAATGTCATGAGAAACAAGAATTATGTAAAAGAATTGATGTAAGTCATTGTTTCCAAGAGAAAGGGAGACCGGAGTGTAAAAAAGCGTTGTTTTTGGACGCCAATGAAGAAATGACTGTTTTGCGATTTCTCCTGCTCAGAAAGACTTAGAAAGTTGATAATTGTGGGCAATGTAAGAAATGTCATGAGAAACAAGAATTAAGTAAAAGAATTGATGTAAGTCATTGTTTCCAAGAGAAAGGGAGACAGGAGTGTAAAAAAGCGTTGTTTTTGGACGGCAATGAAGAAATGACTATGTTTTGCGATTTCTCCTGCTCAGAAAGACTTAGAAAGTTGATAATTGTGGGCAATGTTAGAAATGTCATGAGAAACAAGAATTATGTAAAAGAATTGATGTAAGTCATTGTTTCCAAGAGAAAGGGAGACCGGAGTGTAAAAAAGCGTTGTTTTTGGACGGCAATGAAGAAATGACTATGTTTTGCGATTTCTCCTGCTCAGAAAGACTTAGAAAGTTGATAATTGTGGGCAATGTTAGAAATGTCATGAGAAACAAGAATTATGTTAAAGAATTGATGTAAGTCATTGTTTCCAAGAGAAAGGGAGACCGGAGTGTAAAAAAGCGTTGTTTTTGGACGGCAATGAAGAAATGACTATGTTTTGCGATTTCTCCTGCTCAGAAAGACTTAGAAAGTTGATAATTGTGGGCAATGTTAGAAATGTCATGAGAAACAAGAATTATGTAAAAGAATTGATGTAAGTCATTGTTTCCAAGAGAAAGGGAGACCGGAGTGTAAAAAAGCGTTGTTTTTGGACGGCAATGAAGAAATGACTATGTTTTGCGATTTCTCCTGCTCAGAAAGACTTAGAAAGTTGATAATTGTGGGCAATGTAAGAAATGTCATGAGAAACAAGAATTAAGTAAAAGAATTGATGTAAGTCATTGTTTCCAAGAGAAAGGGAGACAGGAGTGTAAAAAAGCGTTGTTTTTGGACGCCAATGAAGAAATGACTGTTTTGCGATTTCTCCTGCTCAGAAAGACTTAGAAAGTTGATAATTGTGGGCAATGTTAGAAATGTCATGAGAAACAAGAATTATGTAAAAGAATTGATGTAAGTCATTGTTTCCAAGAGAAAGGGAGACAGGAGTGTAAAAAAGCGTTGTTTTTGGACGGCAATGAAGAAATGACTATGTTTTGCGATTTCTCCTGCTCAGAAAGACTTAGAAAGTTGATAATTGTGGGCAATGTTAGAAATGTCATGAGAAACAAGAATTATGTAAAAGAATTGATGTAAGTCATTGTTTCCAAGAGAAAGGGAGACCGGAGTGTAAAAAAGCGTTGTTTTTGGACGGCAATGAAGAAATGACTATGTTTTGCGATTTCTCCTGCTCAGAAAGACTTAGAAAGTTGATAATTGTGGGAAATGTTAGAAATGTCATGAGAAACAAGAATTATGTAAAAGAATTGATGTAAGTCATTGTTTCCAAGAGAAAGGGAGACCGGAGTGTAAAAAAGCGTTGTTTTTGGACGGCAATGAAGAAATGACTGTTTTGCGATTTCTCTTGCTCAGAAAGACTTAGAAAGTTGATAATTGTGGGCAATGTTAGAAATGTCATGAGAAACAAGAATTATGTAAAAGAATTGATGTAAGTCATTGTTTCCAAGAGAAAGGGAGACCGGAGTCTAAAAAAGCGTTGTTTTTGGACGGCAATGAAGAAATGACTGTTTTGCGATTTCTCTTGCTCAGAAAGACTTAGAAAGTTGATAATTGTGGGCAATGTTAGAAATGTCATGAGAAACAAGAATTATGTAAAAGAATTGATGTAAGTCATTGTTTCCAAGAGAAAGGGAGACCGGAGTGTAAAAAAGCGTTGTTTTTGGACGGCAATGAAGAAATGACTATGTTTTGCGATTTCTCCTGCTCAGAAAGACTTAGAAAGTTGATAATTGTGGGCAATGTTAGAAATGTCATGAGAAACAAGAATTATGTAAAAGAATTGATGTAAGTCATTGTTTCCAAGAGAAAGGGAGACCGGAGTGTAAAAAAGCGTTGTTTTTGGACGGCAATGAAGAAATGACTGTTTTGCGATTTCTCTTGTTCAGAAAGACTTAGAAAGTTGATAATTGTGGGCAATGTTAGAAATGTCATGAGAAACAAGAATTATGTAAAAGAATTGATGTAAGTCATTGTTTCCAAGAGAAAGGGAGACCGGAGTGTAAAAAAGCGTTGTTTTTGGACGGCAATGAAGAAATGACTGTTTTGCGATTTCTCTTGCTCAGAAAGACTTAGAAAGTTGATAATTGTGGGCAATGTTAGAAATGTCATGAGAAACAAGAATTATGTAAAAGAATTGATGTAAGTCATTGTTTCCAAGAGAAAGGGAGACCGGAGTGTAAAAAAGCGTTGTTTTTGGACGGCAATGAAGAAATGACTATGTTTTGCGATTTCTCCTGCTCAGAAAGACTTAGAAAGTTGATAATTGTGGGCAATGTTAGAAATGTCATGAGAAACAAGAATTATGTTAAAGAATTGATGTAAGTCATTGTTTCCAAGAGAAAGGGAGACCGGAGTGTAAAAAAGCGTTGTTTTTGGACGGCAATGAAGAAATGACTATGTTTTGCGATTTCTCCTGCTCAGAAAGACTTAGAAAGTTGATAATTGTGGGCAATGTTAGAAATGTCATGAGAAACAAGAATTATGTAAAAGAATTGATGTAAGTCATTGTTTCCAAGAGAAAGGGAGACCGGAGTGTAAAAAAGCGTTGTTTTTGGACGGCAATGAAGAAATGACTATGTTTTGCGATTTCTCCTGCTCAGAAAGACTTAGAAAGTTGATAATTGTGGGCAATGTAAGAAATGTCATGAGAAACAAGAATTAAGTAAAAGAATTGATGTAAGTCATTGTTTCCAAGAGAAAGGGAGACAGGAGTGTAAAAAAGCGTTGTTTTTGGACGCCAATGAAGAAATGACTGTTTTGCGATTTCTCCTGCTCAGAAAGACTTAGAAAGTTGATAATTGTGGGCAATGTTAGAAATGTCATGAGAAACAAGAATTATGTAAAAGAATTGATGTAAGTCATTGTTTCCAAGAGAAAGGGAGACAGGAGTGTAAAAAAGCGTTGTTTTTGGACGGCAATGAAGAAATGACTATGTTTTGCGATTTCTCCTGCTCAGAAAGACTTAGAAAGTTGATAATTGTGGGCAATGTTAGAAATGTCATGAGAAACAAGAATTATGTAAAAGAATTGATGTAAGTCATTGTTTCCAAGAGAAAGGGAGACCGGAGTGTAAAAAAGCGTTGTTTTTGGACGGCAATGAAGAAATGACTATGTTTTGCGATTTCTCCTGCTCAGAAAGACTTAGAAAGTTGATAATTGTGGGAAATGTTAGAAATGTCATGAGAAACAAGAATTATGTAAAAGAATTGATGTAAGTCATTGTTTCCAAGAGAAAG
The DNA here is from genome assembly GCF_038048845.1 of Mixophyes fleayi. Taxonomy (NCBI): domain Eukaryota; kingdom Metazoa; phylum Chordata; class Amphibia; order Anura; family Limnodynastidae; genus Mixophyes; species Mixophyes fleayi. The sequence continues at coordinate 47,209 of NW_027446576.1, read as the reverse complement.
GGAGACCGGAGTGTAAAAAAGCGTTGTTTTTGGACGGCAATGAAGAAATGACTGTTTTGCGATTTCTCTTGCTCAGAAAGACTTAGAAAGTTGATAATTGTGGGCAATGTTAGAAATGTCATGAGAAACAAGAATTATGTAAAAGAATTGATGTAAGTCATTGTTTCCAAGAGAAAGGGAGACCGGAGTCTAAAAAAGCGTTGTTTTTGGACGGCAATGAAGAAATGACTGTTTTGCGATTTCTCTTGCTCAGAAAGACTTAGAAAGTTGATAATTGTGGGCAATGTTAGAAATGTCATGAGAAACAAGAATTATGTAAAAGAATTGATGTAAGTCATTGTTTCCAAGAGAAAGGGAGACCGGAGTGTAAAAAAGCGTTGTTTTTGGACGGCAATGAAGAAATGACTATGTTTTGCGATTTCTCCTGCTCAGAAAGACTTAGAAAGTTGATAATTGTGGGCAATGTTAGAAATGTCATGAGAAACAAGAATTATGTAAAAGAATTGATGTAAGTCATTGTTTCCAAGAGAAAGGGAGACCGGAGTGTAAAAAAGCGTTGTTTTTGGACGGCAATGAAGAAATGACTGTTTTGCGATTTCTCTTGTTCAGAAAGACTTAGAAAGTTGATAATTGTGGGCAATGTTAGAAATGTCATGAGAAACAAGAATTATGTAAAAGAATTGATGTAAGTCATTGTTTCCAAGAGAAAGGGAGACCGGAGTGTAAAAAAGCGTTGTTTTTGGACGGCAATGAAGAAATGACTGTTTTGCGATTTCTCTTGCTCAGAAAGACTTAGAAAGTTGATAATTGTGGGCAATGTTAGAAATGTCATGAGAAACAAGAATTATGTAAAAGAATTGATGTAAGTCATTGTTTCCAAGAGAAAGGGAGACCGGAGTGTAAAAAAGCGTTGTTTTTGGACGGCAATGAAGAAATGACTATGTTTTGTGATTTCTCCTGCTCAGAAAGACTTAGAAAGTTGATAATTGTGGGCAATGTTAGAAATGTCATGAGAAACAAGAATTATGTAAAAGAATTGATGTAAGTCATTGTTTCCAAGAGAAAGGGAGACCGGAGTGTAAAAAAGCGTTGTTTTTGGACGGCAATGAAGAAATGACTGTTTTGCGATTTCTCTTGCTCAGAAAGACTTAGAAAGTTGATAATTGTGGGCAATGTTAGAAATGTCATGAGAAACAAGAATTATGTAAAAGAATTGATGTAAGTCATTGTTTCCAAGAGAAAGGGAGACCGGAGTGTAAAAAAGCGTTGTTTTTGGACGGCAATGAAGAAATGACTATGTTTTGCGATTTCTCCTGCTCAGAAAGACTTAGAAAGTTGATAATTGTGGGCAATGTTAGAAATGTCATGAGAAACAAGAATTATGTAAAAGAATTGATGTAAGTCATTGTTTCCAAGAGAAAGGGAGACAGGAGTGTAAAAAAGCGTTGTTTTTGGACGGCAATGAAGAAATGACTCTTTTGCGATTTCTCTTGCTCAGAAAGACTTAGAAAGTTGATAATTGTGGGCAATGTTAGAAATGTCATGAGAAACAAGAATTATGTAAAAGAATTGATGTGAGTCATTGTTTCCAAGAGAAAGGGAGACCGGAGTGTAAAAAAGCGTTGTTTTTGGACGCCAATGAAGAAATGACTGTTTTGCGATTTCTCCTGCTCAGAAAGACTTAGAAAGTTGATAATTGTGGGCAATGTAAGAAATGTCATGAGAAACAAGAATTAAGTAAAAGAATTGATGTAAGTCATTGTTTCCAAGAGAAAGGGAGACAGGAGTGTAAAAAAGCGTTGTTTTTGGACGGCAATGAAGAAATGACTATGTTTTGCGATTTCTCCTGCTCAGAAAGACTTAGAAAGTTGATAATTGTGGGCAATGTTAGAAATGTCATGAGAAACAAGAATTATGTAAAAGAATTGATGTAAGTCATTGTTTCCAAGAGAAAGGGAGACCGGAGTGTAAAAAAGCGTTGTTTTTGGACGGCAATGAAGAAATGACTATGTTTTGCGATTTCTCCTGCTCAGAAAGACTTAGAAAGTTGATAATTGTGGGCAATGTTAGAAATGTCATGAGAAACAAGAATTATGTTAAAGAATTGATGTAAGTCATTGTTTCCAAGAGAAAGGGAGACCGGAGTGTAAAAAAGCGTTGTTTTTGGACGGCAATGAAGAAATGACTATGTTTTGCGATTTCTCCTGCTCAGAAAGACTTAGAAAGTTGATAATTGTGGGCAATGTTAGAAATGTCATGAGAAACAAGAATTATGTAAAAGAATTGATGTAAGTCATTGTTTCCAAGAGAAAGGGAGACAGGAGTGTAAAAAAGCGTTGTTTTTGGACGGCAATGAAGAAATGACTATGTTTTGCGATTTCTCCTGCTCAGAAAGACTTAGAAAGTTGATAATTGTGGGCAATGTTAGAAATGTCATGAGAAACAAGAATTATGTAAAAGAATTGATGTAAGTCATTGTTTCCAAGAGAAAGGGAGACCGGAGTGTAAAAAAGCGTTGTTTTTGGACGGCAATGAAGAAATGACTATGTTTTGCGATTTCTCCTGCTCAGAAAGACTTAGAAAGTTGATAATTGTGGGAAATATTAGAAATGTCATGAGAAACAAGAATTATGTAAAAGAATTGATGTAAGTCATTGTTTCCAAGAGAAAGGGAGACCAGAGTGTAAAAAAGCGTTGTTTTGGACGGCAATGAAGAAATGACTGTTTTGCGATTTCTCTTGCTCAGAAAGACTTAGAAAGTTGATAATTGTGGGCAATGTTAGAAATGTCATGAGAAACAAGAATTATGTAAAAGAATTGATGTAAGTCATTGTTTCCAAGAGAAAGGGAGACCGGAGTCTAAAAAAGCGTTGTTTTTGGACGGCAATGAAGAAATGACTGTTTTGCGATTTCTCCTGCTCAGAAAGACTTAGAAAGTTGATAATTGTGGGCAATGTTAGAAATGTCATGAGAAACAAGAATTATGTAAAAGAATTGATGTAAGTCATTGTTTCCAAGAGAAAGGGAGACCGGAGTGTAAAAAAGCGTTGTTTTTGGACGGCAATGAAGAAATGACTATGTTTTGCGATTTCTCCTGCTCAGAAAGACTTAGAAAGTTGATAATTGTGGGCAATGTAAGAAATGTCATGAGAAACAAGAATTAAGTAAAAGAATTGATGTAAGTCATTGTTTCCAAGAGAAAGGGAGACAGGAGTGTAAAAAAGCGTTGTTTTTGGACGCCAATGAAGAAATGACTGTTTTGCGATTTCTCCTGCTCAGAAAGACTTAGAAAGTTGATAATTGTGGGCAATGTTAGAAATGTCATGAGAAACAAGAATTATGTAAAAGAATTGATGTAAGTCATTGTTTCCAAGAGAAAGGGAGACAGGAGTGTAAAAAAGCGTTGTTTTTGGACGGCAATGAAGAAATTACTATGTTTTGCGATTTCTCCTGCTCAGAAAGACTTAGAAAGTTGATAATTGTGGGCAATGTTAGAAATGTCATGAGAAACAAGAATTATGTAAAAGAATTGATGTAAGTCATTGTTTCCAAGAGAAAGGGAGACCGGAGTGTAAAAAAGCGTTGTTTTTGGACGGCAATGAAGAAATGACTATGTTTTGCGATTTCTCCTGCTCAGAAAGACTTAGAAAGTTGATAATTGTGGGAAATGTTAGAAATGTCATGAGAAACAAGAATTATGTAAAAGAATTGATGTAAGTCATTGTTTCCAAGAGAAAGGGAGACCGGAGTGTAAAAAAGCGTTGTTTTTGGACGGCAATGAAGAAATGACTGTTTTGCGATTTCTCTTGCTCAGAAAGACTTAGAAAGTTGATAATTGTGGGCAATGTTAGAAATGTCATGAGAAACAAGAATTATGTAAAAGAATTGATGTAAGTCATTGTTTCCAAGAGAAAGGGAGACCGGAGTCTAAAAAAGCGTTGTTTTTGGACGGCAATGAAGAAATGACTGTTTTGCGATTTCTCTTGCTCAGAAAGACTTAGAAAGTTGATAATTGTGGGCAATGTTAGAAATGTCATGAGAAACAAGAATTATGTAAAAGAATTGATGTAAGTCATTGTTTCCAAGAGAAAGGGAGACCGGAGTGTAAAAAAGCGTTGTTTTTGGACGGCAATGAAGAAATGACTATGTTTTGCGATTTCTCCTGCTCAGAAAGACTTAGAAAGTTGATAATTGTGGGCAATGTTAGAAATGTCATGAGAAACAAGAATTATGTAAAAGAATTGATGTAAGTCATTGTTTCCAAGAGAAAGGGAGACCGGAGTGTAAAAAAGCGTTGTTTTTGGACGGCAATGAAGAAATGACTGTTTTGCGATTTCTCTTGCTCAGAAAGACTTAGAAAGTTGATAATTGTGGGCAATGTTAGAAATGTCATGAGAAACAAGAATTATGTAAAAGAATTGATGTAAGTCATTGTTTCCAAGAGAAAGGGAGACCGGAGTGTAAAAAAGCGTTGTTTTTGGACGGCAATGAAGAAATGACTGTTTTGCGATTTCTCTTGCTCAGAAAGACTTAGAAAGTTGATAATTGTGGGCAATGTTAGAAATGTCATGAGAAACAAGAATTATGTAAAAGAATTGATGTAAGTCATTGTTTCCAAGAGAAAGGGAGACCGGAGTGTAAAAAAGCGTTGTTTTTGGACGGCAATGAAGAAATGACTATGTTTTGTGATTTCTCCTGCTCAGAAAGACTTAGAAAGTTGATAATTGTGGGCAATGTTAGAAATGTCATGAGAAACAAGAATTATGTAAAAGAATTGATGTAAGTCATTGTTTCCAAGAGAAAGGGAGACCGGAGTGTAAAAAAGCGTTGTTTTTGGACGGCAATGAAGAAATGACTGTTTTGCGATTTCTCTTGCTCAGAAAGACTTAGAAAGTTGATAATTGTGGGCAATGTTAGAAATGTCATGAGAAACAAGAATTATGTAAAAGAATTGATGTAAGTCATTGTTTCCAAGAGAAAGGGAGACCGGAGTGTAAAAAAGCGTTGTTTTTGGACGGCAATGAAGAAATGACTATGTTTTGCGATTTCTCCTGCTCAGAAAGACTTAGAAAGTTGATAATTGTGGGCAATGTTAGAAATGTCATGAGAAACAAGAATTATGTAAAAGAATTGATGTAAGTCATTGTTTCCAAGAGAAAGGGAGACAGGAGTGTAAAAAAGCGTTGTTTTTGGACGGCAATGAAGAAATGACTCTTTTGCGATTTCTCTTGCTCAGAAAGACTTAGAAAGTTGATAATTGTGGGCAATGTTAGAAATGTCATGAGAAACAAGAATTATGTAAAAGAATTGATGTAAGTCATTGTTTCCAAGAGAAAGGGAGACCGGAGTGTAAAAAAGCGTTGTTTTTGGACGCCAATGAAGAAATGACTGTTTTGCGATTTCTCCTGCTCAGAAAGACTTAGAAAGTTGATAATTGTGGGCAATGTAAGAAATGTCATGAGAAACAAGAATTAAGTAAAAGAATTGATGTAAGTCATTGTTTCCAAGAGAAAGGGAGACAGGAGTGTAAAAAAGCGTTGTTTTTGGACGGCAATGAAGAAATGACTATGTTTTGCGATTTCTCCTGCTCAGAAAGACTTAGAAAGTTGATAATTGTGGGCAATGTTAGAAATGTCATGAGAAACAAGAATTATGTAAAAGAATTGATGTAAGTCATTGTTTCCAAGAGAAAGGGAGACCGGAGTGTAAAAAAGCGTTGTTTTTGGACGGCAATGAAGAAATGACTATGTTTTGCGATTTCTCCTGCTCAGAAAGACTTAGAAAGTTGATAATTGTGGGCAATGTTAGAAATGTCATGAGAAACAAGAATTATGTTAAAGAATTGATGTAAGTCATTGTTTCCAAGAGAAAGGGAGACCGGAGTGTAAAAAAGCGTTGTTTTTGGACGGCAATGAAGAAATGACTATGTTTTGCGATTTCTCCTGCTCAGAAAGACTTAGAAAGTTGATAATTGTGGGCAATGTTAGAAATGTCATGAGAAACAAGAATTATGTAAAAGAATTGATGTAAGTCATTGTTTCCAAGAGAAAGGGAGACAGGAGTGTAAAAAAGCGTTGTTTTTGGACGGCAATGAAGAAATGACTATGTTTTGCGATTTCTCCTGCTCAGAAAGACTTAGAAAGTTGATAATTGTGGGAAATGTTAGAAATGTCATGAGAAACAAGAATTATGTAAAAGAATTGATGTAAGTCATTGTTTCCAAGAGAAAGGGAGACCGGAGTGTAAAAAAGCGTTGTTTTTGGACGGCAATGAAGAAATGACTGTTTTGCGATTTCTCTTGCTCAGAAAGACTTAGAAAGTTGATAATTGTGGGCAATGTTAGAAATGTCATGAGAAACAAGAATTATGTAAAAGAATTGATGTAAGTCATTGTTTCCAAGAGAAAGGGAGACCGGAGTGTAAAAAAGCGTTGTTTTTGGACGGCAATGAAGAAATGACTATGTTTTGCGATTTCTCCTGCTCAGAAAGACTTAGAAAGTTGATAATTGTGGGCAATGTTAGAAATGTCATGAGAAACAAGAATTATGTAAAAGAATTGATGTAAGTCATTGTTTCCAAGAGAAAGGGAGACAGGAGTGTAAAAAAGCGTTGTTTTTGGACGGCAATGAAGAAATGACTATGTTTTGCGATTTCTCCTGCTCAGAAAGACTTAGAAAGTTGATAATTGTGGGCAATGTTAGAAATGTCATGAGAAACAAGAATTATGTAAAAGAATTGATGTAAGTCATTGTTTCCAAGAGAAAGGGAGACCGGAGTGTAAAAAAGCGTTGTTTTTGGACGGCAATGAAGAAATGACTGTTTTGCGATTTCTCTTGCTCAGAAAGACTTAGAAAGTTGATAATTGTGGGCAATGTTAGAAATGTCATGAGAAACAAGAATTATGTAAAAGAATTGATGTAAGTCATTGTTTCCAAGAGAAAGGGAGACAGGAGTGTAAAAAAGCGTTGTTTTTGGACGGCAATGAAGAAATGACTATGTTTTGCGATTTCTCCTGCTCAGAAAGACTTAGAAAGTTGATAATTGTGGGCAATGTTAGAAATGTCATGAGAAACAAGAATTATGTAAAAGAATTGATGTAAGTCATTGTTTCCAAGAGAAAGGGAGACCGGAGTGTAAAAAAGCGTTGTTTTTGGACGGCAATGAAGAAATGACTGTTTTGCGATTTCTCTTGCTCAGAAAGACTTAGAAAGTTGATAATTGTGGGCAATGTTAGAAATGTCATGAGAAACAAGAATTATGTAAAAGAATTGATGTAAGTCATTGTTTCCAAGAGAAAGGGAGACCGGAGTGTAAAAAAGCGTTGTTTTTGGACGGCAATGAAGAAATGACTGTTTTGCGATTTCTCTTGCTCAGAAAGACTTAGAAAGTTGATAATTGTGGGCAATGTTAGAAATGTCATGAGAAACAAGAATTATGTAAAAGAATTGATGTAAGTCATTGTTTCCAAGAGAAAGGGAGACCGGAGTGTAAAAAAGCGTTGTTTTTGGACGGCAATGAAGAAATGACTATGTTTTGCGATTTCTCCTGCTCAGAAAGACTTAGAAAGTTGATAATTGTGGGCAATGTTAGAAATGTCATGAGAAACAAGAATTATGTAAAAGAATTGATGTAAGTCATTGTTTCCAAGAGAAAGGGAGACCGGAGTGTAAAAAAGCGTTGTTTTTGGACGGCAATGAAGAAATGACTATGTTTTGCGATTTCTCCTGCTCAGAAAGACTTAGAAAGTTGATAATTGTGGGCAATGTTAGAAATGTCATGAGAAACAAGAATTATGTAAAAGAATTGATGTAAGTCATTGTTTCCAAGAGAAAGGGAGACAGGAGTGTAAAAAAGCGTTGTTTTTGGACAGCAATGAAGAAATGACTGTTTTGCGATTTCTCCTGCTCAGAAAGACTTAGAAAGTTGATAATTGTGGGCAATGTTAGAAATGTCATGAGAAACAAGAATTATGTAAAAGAATTGATGTAAGTCATTGTTTCCAAGAGAAAGGGAGACCGGAGTGTAAAAAAGCGTTGTTTTTGGACGGCAATGAAGAAATGACTGTTTTGCGATTTCTCTTGCTCAGAAAGACTTAGAAAGTTGATAATTGTGGGCAATGTTAGAAATGTCATGAGAAACAAGATACAAGAATTATGTAAAAGAATTGATGTAAGTCATTGTTTCCAAGAGAAAGGGAGACCGGAGTGTAAAAAAGCGTTGTTTTTGGACGGCAATGAGAAATGACTATGTTTTGCGATTTCTCCTGCTCAGAAAGACTTAGAAAGTTGATAATTGTGGGCAATGTTAGAAATGTCATGAGAAACAAGAATTATGTAAAAGAATTGATGTAAGTCATTGTTTCCAAGAGAAAGGGAGACAGGAGTGTAAAAAAGCGTTGTTTTTGGACGGCAATGAAGAAATGACTATGTTTTGCGATTTCTCCTGCTCAGAAAGACTTAGAAAGTTGATAATTGTGGGCAATGTTAGAAATGTCATGAGAAACAAGAATTATGTAAAAGAATTGATGTAAGTCATTGTTTCCAAGAGAAAGGGAGACAGGAGTGTAAAAAAGCGTTGTTTTTGGACGGCAATGAAGAAATGACTATGTTTTGCGATTTCTCCTGCTCAGAAAGACTTAAAAAGTTGATAATTGTGGGCAATGTTAGAAATGTCATGAGAAACAAGAATTATGTAAAAGAATTGATGTAAGTCATTGTTTCCAAGAGAAAGAGGAGACCGGAGTGTAAAAAAGCGTTGTTTTTGGACGGCAATGAAGAAATGACTGTTTTGCGATTTCTCTTGCTCAGAAAGACTTAGAAAGTTGATAATTGTGGGCAATGTTAGAAATGTCATGAGAAACAAGAATTATGTAAAAGAATTGATGTAAGTCATTGTTTCCAAGAGAAAGGGAGACAGGAGTGTAAAAAAGCGTTGTTTTTGGACGGCAATGAAGAAATGACTATGTTTTGCGATTTCTCCTGCTCAGAAAGACTTAGAAAGTTGATAATTGTGGCAATGTTAGAAATGTCATGAGAAACAAGAATTATGTAAAAGAATTGATGTAAGTCATTGTTTCCAAGAGAAAGGGAGACCGGAGTGTAAAAAAGCGTTGTTTTTGGACGGCAATGAAGAAATGACTGTTTTGCGATTTCTCTTGCTCAGAAAGACTTAGAAAGTTGATAATTGTGGCAATGTTAGAAATGTCATGAGAAACAAGAATTATGTAAAAGAATTGATGTAAGTCATTGTTTCCAAGAGAAAGGGAGACCGGAGTGTAAAAAAGCGTTGTTTTTGGACGGCAATGAAGAAATGACTATGTTTTGCGATTTCTCCTGCTCAGAAAGACTTAGAAAGTTGATAATTGTGGGCAATGTTAGAAATGTCATGAGAAACAAGAATTATGTAAAAGAATTGATGTAAGTCATTGTTTCCAAGAGAAAGGGAGACCGGAGTGTAAAAAAGCGTTGTTTTTGGACGGCAATGAAGAAATGACTATGTTTTGCGATTTCTCCTGCTCAGAAAGACTTAGAAAGTTGATAATTGTGGGCAATGTTAGAAATGTCATGAGAAACAAGAATTATGTAAAAGAATTGATGTAAGTCATTGTTTCCAAGAGAAAGGGAGACAGGAGTGTAAAAAAGCGTTGTTTTTGGACGGCAATGAAGAAATGACTATGTTTTGCGATTTTTCCTGCTCAGAAAGACTTAGAAAGTTGATAATTTGGGAAATGTTAGAAATGTCATGAGAAACAAGAATTATGTAAAAGAATTGATGTAAGTCATTGTTTCCAAGAGAAAGGGAGACCGGAGTCTAAAAAAGCGTTGTTTTTGGACGGCAATGAAGAAATGACTATGTTTTGCGATTTCTCCTGCTCAGAAAGACTTAGAAAGTTGATAATTGTGGGCAATGTTAGAAATGTCATGAGAAACAAGAATTATGTAAAAGAATTGATGTAAGTCATTGTTTCCAAGAGAAAGGGAGACCGGAGTGTAAAAAAGCGTTGTTTTTGGACGGGCAATGAAGAAATGACTGTTTTGCGATTTCTCTTGCTCAGAAAGACTTAGAAAGTTGATAATTGTGGGCAATGTTTAGAAATGTCATGAGAAACAAGAATTATGTAAAAGAATTGATGTAAGTCATTGTTTCCAAGAGAAAGGGAGACCGGAGTGTAAAAAAGCGTTGTTTTTGGACGCCAATGAAGAAATGACTGTTTTGCGATTTCTCCTGCTCAGAAAGACTTAGAAAGTTGATAATTGTGGGCAATGTAAGAAATGTCATGAGAAACAAGAATTAAGTAAAAGAATTGATGTAAGTCATTGTTTCCAAGAGAAAGGGAGACAGGAGTGTAAAAAAGCGTTGTTTTTGGATGGCAATGAAGAAATGACTATGTTTTGCGATTTCTCCTGCTCAGAAAGACTTAGAAAGTTGATAATTGTGGGCAATGTTAGAAATGTCATGAGAAACAAGAATTATGTAAAAGAATTGATGTAAGTCATTGTTTCCAAGAGAAAGGGAGACCGGAGTGTAAAAAAGCGTTGTTTTTGGACGGCAATGAAGAAATGACTATGTTTTGCGATTTCTCCTGCTCAGAAAGACTTAGAAAGTTGATAATTGTGGGCAATGTTAGAAATGTCATGAGAAACAAGAATTATGTAAAAGAATTGATGTAAGTCATTGTTTCCAAGAGAAAGGGAGACCGGAGTGTAAAAAAGCGTTGTTTTTGGACGGCAATGAAGAAATGACTGTTTTGCGATTTCTCTTGCTCAGAAAGACTTAGAAAGTTGATAATTGTGGGCAATGTTAGAAATGTCATGAGAAACAAGAAATATGTAAAAGAATTGATGTAAGTCATTGTTTCCAAGAGAAAGGGAGACCGGAGTGTAAAAAAGCGTTGTTTTTGGACGGCAATGAAGAAATGACTGTTTTGCGATTTCTCTTGCTCAGAAAGACTTAGAAAGTTGATAATTGTGGGCAATGTTAGAAATGTCATGAGAACAAGAATTATGTAAAAGAATTGATGTAAGTCATTGTTTCCAAGAGAAAGGGAGACCGGAGTGTAAAAAAGCGTTGTTTTTGGACGGCAATGAAGAAATGACTATGTTTTGCGATTTCTCCTGCTCAGAAAGACTTAGAAAGTTGATAATTGTGGGCAATGTTAGAAATGTCATGAGAAACAAGAATTATGTAAAAGAATTGATGTAAGTCATTGTTTCCAAGAGAAGGGAGACCGGAGTGTAAAAAAGCGTTGTTTTTGGACGGCAATGAAGAAATGACTATGTTTTGCGATTTCTCCTGCTCAGAAAGACTTAGAAAGTTGATAATTGTGGGCAATGTTAGAAATGTCATGAGAAACAAGAATTATGTAAAAGAATTGATGTAAGTCATTGTTTCCAAGAGAAAGGGAGACAGGAGTGTAAAAAAGCGTTGTTTTTGGACGGCAATGAAGAAATGACTGTTTTGCGATTTCTCTTGCTCAGAAAGACTTAGAAAGTTGATAATTGTGGGCAATGTTAGAAATGTCATGAGAAACAAGAATTATGTAAAAGAATTGATGTAAGTCATTGTTTCCAAGAGAAAGGGAGACCGAGTGTAAAAAAGCGTTGTTTTTGGACGGCAATGAAGAAATGACTATGTTTTGTGATTTCTCCTGCTCAGAAAGACTTAGAAAGTTGATAATTTGGGCAATGTTAGAAATGTCATGAGAAACAAGAATTATGTAAAAGAATTGATGTAAGTCATTGTTTCCAAGAGAAAGGGAGACCGGAGTGTAAAAAAGCGTTGTTTTTGGACGGCAATGAAGAAATGACTGTTTTGCGATTTCTCTTGCTCAGAAAGACTTAGAAAGTTGATAATTGTGGGCAATGTTAGAAATGTCATGAGAAACAAGAATTATGTAAAAGAATTGATGTAAGTCATTGTTTCCAAGAGAAGGGAGACCGGAGTGTAAAAAAGCGTTGTTTTTGGACGGCAATGAAGAAATGACTATGTTTTGCGATTTCTCCTGCTCAGAAAGACTTAGAAAGTTGATAATTGTGGGCAATGTTAGAAATGTCATGAGAAACAAGAATTATGTAAAAGAATTGATGTAAGTCATTGTTTCCAAGAGAAAGGGAGACCGGAGTGTAAAAAAGCGTTGTTTTTGGACGGCAATGAAGAAATGACTGTTTTGCGATTTCTCTTGCTCAGAAAGACTTAGAAAGTTGATAATTGTGGGCAATGTTAGAAATGTCATGAGAAACAAGAATTATGTAAAAGAATTGATGTAAGTCATTGTTTCCAAGAGAAAGGGAGACCGGAGTGTAAAAAAGCGTTGTTTTTGGACGGCAATGAAGAAATGACTATGTTTTGCGATTTCTCCTGCTCAGAAAGACTTAGAAAGTTGATAATTGTGGGCAATGTTAGAAATGTCATGAGAAACAAGAATTATGTAAAAGAATTGATGTAAGTCATTGTTTCCAAGAGAAAGGGAGACCGGAGTGTAAAAAAGCGTTGTTTTTGGACGGCAATGAAGAAATGACTATGTTTTGCGATTTCTCCTGCTCAGAAAGACTTAGAAAGTTGATAATTGTGGGCAATGTAAGAAATGTCATGAGAAACAAGAATTAAGTAAAAGAATTGATGTAAGTCATTGTTTCCAAGAGAAAGGGAGACAGGAGTGTAAAAAAAGCGTTGTTTTTGGACGCCAATGAAGAAATGACTGTTTTGCGATTTCTCCTGCTCAGAAAGACTTAGAAAGTTGATAATTGTGGGAAATGTTAGAAATGTCATGAGAAACAAGAATTATGTAAAAGAATTGATGTAAGTCATTGTTTCCAAGAGAAAGGGAGACAGGAGTGTAAAAAAGCGTTGTTTTTGGACGGCAATGAAGAAATGACTATGTTTTGCGATTTCTCCTGCTCAGAAAGACTTAGAAAGTTGATAATTGTGGGCAATGTTAGAAATGTCATGAGAAACAAGAATTATGTAAAAGAATTGATGTAAGTCATTGTTTCCAAGAGAAAGGGAGACCGGAGTGTAAAAAAGCGTTGTTTTTGGACGGCATTGAAGAAATGACTATGTTTTGCGATTTCTCCTGCTCAGAAAGACTTAGAAAGTTGATAATTGTGGGAAATGTTAGAAATGTCATGAGAAACAAGAATTATGTAAAAGAATTGATGTAAGTCATTGTTTCCAAGAGAAAGGGAGACCGGAGTGTAAAAAAGCGTTGTTTTTGGACGGCAATGAAGAAATGACTGTTTTGCGATTTCTCTTGCTCAGAAAGACTTAGAAAGTTGATAATTGTGGGCAATGTTAGAAATGTCATGAGAAACAAGAATTATGTAAAAGAATTGATGTAAGTCATTGTTTCCAAGAGAAAGGGAGACCGGAGTCTAAAAAAGCGTTGTTTTTGGACGGCAATGAAGAAATGACTGTTTTGCGATTTCTCTTGCTCAGAAAGACTTAGAAAGGTAATAATTGTGGGCAATGTTAGAAATGTCATGAGAAACAAGAATTATGTAAAAGAATTGATGTAAGTCATTGTTTCCAAGAGAAAGGGAGACCGGAGTGTAAAAAAGCGTTGTTTTGGACGGCAATGAAGAAATGACTATGTTTTGCGATTTCTCCTGCTCAGAAAGACTTAGAAAGTTGATAATTGTGGGCAATGTTAGAAATGTCATGAGAAACAAGAATTATGTAAAAGAATTGATGTAAGTCATTGTTTCCAAGAGAAAGGGAGACAGGAGTGTAAAAAAGCGTTGTTTTGGACGGCAATGAAGAAATGACTATGTTTTGCGATTTCTCCTGCTCAGAAAGACTTAGAAAGTTGATAATTGTGGGCAATGTTAGAAATGTCATGAGAAACAAGAATTATGTAAAAGAATTGATGTAAGTCATTGTTTCCAAGAGAAAGGGAGACCGGAGTGTAAAAAAGCGTTGTTTTTGGACGCCAATGAAGAAATGACTGTTTTGCGATTTCTCCTGCTCAGAAAGACTTAGAAAGTTGATAATTGTGGGCAATGTAAGAAATGTCATGAGAAACAAGAATTAAGTAAAAGAATTGATGTAAGTCATTGTTTCCAAGAGAAAGGGAGACAGGAGTGTAAAAAAGCGTTGTTTTGGACGGCAATGAAGAAATGACTATGTTTTGCGATTTCTCCTGCTCAGAAAGACTTAGAAAGTTGATAATTGTGGGCAATGTTAGAAATGTCATGAGAAACAAGAATTATGTAAAAGAATTGATGTAAGTCATTGTTTCCAAGAGAAATAGAGACCGGAGTGTAAAAAAGCGTTGTTTTTGGACGGCAATGAAGAAATGACTATGTTTTGCGATTTCTCCTGCTCAGAAAGACTTAGAAAGTTGATAATTGTGGGCAATGTTAGAAATGTCATGAGAAACAAGAATTATGTAAAAGAATTGATGTAAGTCATTGTTTCCAAGAGAAAGGGAGACCGGAGTGTAAAAAAGCGTTGTTTTTGGACGGCATTGAAGAAATGACTATGTTTTGCGATTTCTCCTGCTCAGAAAGACTTAGAAAGTTGATAATTGTGGGCAATGTTAGAAATGTCATGAGAAACAAGAATTATGTAAAAGAATTGATGTAAGTCATTGTTTCCAAGAGAAAGGGAGACAGGAGTGTAAAAAAGCGTTGTTTTTGGACGGCAATGAAGAAATGACTATGTTTTGCGATTTCTCCTGCTCAGAAAGACTTAGAAAGTTGATAATTGTGGGAAATGTTAGAAATGTCATGAGAAACAAGAATTATGTAAAAGAATTGATGTAAGTCATTGTTTCCAAGAGAAAGGGAGACCGGAGTGTAAAAAAAGCGTTGTTTTTGGACGGCAATGAAGAAATGACTGTTTTGCGATTTCTCTTGCTCAGAAAGACTTAGAAAGTTGATAATTGTGGGCAATGTTAGAAATGTCATGAGAAACAAGAATTATGTAAAAGAATTGATGTAAGTCATTGTTTCCAAGAGAAAGGGAGACAGGAGTGTAAAAAAGCGTTGTTTTTGGACGGCAATGAAGAAATGACTATGTTTTGCGATTTCTCCTGCTCAGAAAGACTTAGAAAGTTGATAATTGTGGGCAATGTTAGAAATGTCATGAGAAACAAGAATTATGTAAAAGAATTGATGTAAGTCATTGTTTCCAAGAGAAAGGGAGACCGGAGTGTAAAAAAGCGTTGTTTTTGGACGGCAATGAAGAAATGACTGTTTTGCGATTTCTCTGCTCAGAAAGACTTAGAAAGTTGATAATTGTGGGCAATGTTAGAAATGTCATGAGAAACAAGAATTATGTAAAAGAATTGATGTAAGTCATTGTTTCCAAGAGAAAGGGAGACCGGAGTGTAAAAAAGCGTTGATTTTGGACGGCAATGAAGAAATGACTATGTTTTGCGATTTCTCCTGCTCAGAAAGACTTAGAAAGTTGATAATTGTGGGCAATGTTAGAAATGTCATGAGAAACAAGAATTATGTAAAAGAATTGATGTAAGTCATTGTTTGCAAGAGAAAGGGAGACAGGAGTGTAAAAAAGCGTTGTTTTTGGACGGCAATGAAGAAATGACTATGTTTTGCGATTTCTCCTGCTCAGAAAGACTTAGAAAGTTGATAATTGTGGGAAATGTTAGAAATGTCATGAGAAACAAGAATTATGTAAAAGAATTGATGTAAGTCATTGTTTCCAAGAGAAAGGGAGACCGGAGTGTAAAAAAGCGTTGTTTTTGGACGGCAATGAAGAAATGACTGTTTTGCGATTTCTCTTGCTCAGAAAGACTTAGAAAGTTGATAATTGTGGGCAATGTTAGAAATGTCATGAGAAACAAGAATTATGTAAAAGAATTGATGTAAGTCATTGTTTCCAAGAGAAAGGGAGACCGGAGTGTAAAAAAGCGTTGTTTTTGGACGGCAATGAAGAAATGACTATGTTTTGCGATTTCTCCTGCTCAGAAAGACTTAGAAAGTTGATAATTGTGGGCAATGTTAGAAATGTCATGAGAAACAAGAATTATGTAAAAGAATTGATGTAAGTCATTGTTTCCAAGAGAAAGGGAGACAGGAGTGTAAAAAAGCGTTGTTTTTGGACGGCAATGAAGAAATGACTATGTTTTGCGATTTCTCCTGCTCAGAAAGACTTAGAAAGTTGATAATTGTGGGCAATGTTAGAAATGTCATGAGAAACAAGAATTATGTAAAAGAATTGATGTAAGTCATTGTTTCCAAGAGAAAGGGTAGTGTAAAAAAGCGTTGTTTTTGGACGGCAATGAAGAAATGACTGTTTTGCGATTTCTCTTGCTCAGAAAGACTTAGAAAGTTGATAATTGTGGGCAATGTTAGAAATGTCATGAGAAACAAGAATTATGTAAAAGAATTGATGTAAGTCATTGTTTCCAAGAGAAAGGGAGACCGGAGTGTAAAAAAGCGTTGTTTTTGGACGGCAATGAAGAAATGACTGTTTTGCGATTTCTCTTGCTCAGAAAGACTTAGAAAGTTGATAATTGTGGGCAATGTTAGAAATGTCATGAGAAACAAGAATTATGTAAAAGAATTGATGTAAGTCATTGTTTCCAAGAGAAAGGGAGACCGGAGTGTAAAAAAGCGTTGTTTTTGGACGGCAATGAAGAAATGACTATGTTTTGCGATTTCTCCTGCTCAGAAAGACTTAGAAAGTTGATAATTGTGGGCAATGTTAGAAATGTCATGAGAAACAAGAATTATGTAAAAGAATTGATGTAAGTCATTGTTTGCAAGAGAAAGGGAGACAGGAGTGTAAAAAAGCGTTGTTTTTGGACGGCAATGAAGAAATGACTATGTTTTGCGATTTCTCCTGCTCAGAAAGACTTAGAAAGTTGATAATTGTGGGAAATGTTAGAAATGTCATGAGAAACAAGAATTATGTAAAAGAATTGATGTAAGTCATTGTTTCCAAGAGAAAGGGAGACCGGAGTGTAAAAAAGCGTTGTTTTTGGACGGCAATGAAGAAATGACTGTTTTGCGATTTCTCTTGCTCAGAAAGACTTAGAAAGTTGATAATTGTGGGCAATGTTAGAAATGTCATGAGAAACAAGAATTATGTAAAAGAATTGATGTAAGTCATTGTTTCCAAGAGAAAGGGAGACCGGAGTGTAAAAAAGCGTTGTTTTTGGACGGCAATAAAGAAATGACTATGTTTTGCGATTTCTCCTGCTCAGAAAGACTTAGAAAGTTGATAATTGTGGGCAATGTTAGAAATGTCATGAGAAACAAGAATTATGTAAAAGAATTGATGTAAGTCATTGTTTCCAAGAGAAAGGGAGACCGGAGTGTAAAAAAGCGTTGTTTTTGGACGGCAATGAAGAAATGACTGTTTTGCGATTTCTCTTGCTCAGAAAGACTTAGAAAGTTGATAATTGTGGGCAATGTTAGAAATGTCATGAGAAACAAGAATTATGTAAAAGAATTGATGTAAGTCATTGTTTCCAAGAGAAAGGGAGACCGGAGTGTAAAAAAGCGTTGTTTTTGGACGGCAATGAAGAAATGACTATGTTTTGCGATTTCTCCTGCTCAGAAAGACTTAGAAAGTTGATAATTGTGGGCAATGTTAGAAATGTCATGAGAAACAAGAATTATGTAAAAGAATTGATGTAAGTCATTGTTTGCAAGAGAAAGGGAGACAGGAGTGTAAAAAAGCGTTGTTTTTGGACGGCAATGAAGAAATGACTATGTTTTGCGATTTCTCCTGCTCAGAAAGACTTAGAAAGTTGATAATTGTGGGAAATGTTAGAAATGTCATGAGAAACAAGAATTATGTAAAAGAATTGATGTAAGTCATTGTTTCCAAGAGAAAGGGAGACCGGAGTGTAAAAAAGCGTTGTTTTTGGACGGCAATGAAGAAATGACTGTTTTGCGATTTCTCTTGCTCAGAAAGACTTAGAAAGTTGATAATTGTGGGCAATGTTAGAAATGTCATGAGAAACAAGAATTATGTAAAAGAATTGATGTAAGTCATTGTTTCCAAGAGAAAGGGAGACCGGAGTGTAAAAAAGCGTTGTTTTTGGACGGCAATGAAGAAATGACTATGTTTTGCGATTTCTCCTGCTCAGAAAGACTTAGAAAGTTGATAATTGTGGGCAATGTTAGAAATGTCATGAGAAACAAGAATTATGTAAAAGAATTGATGTAAGTCATTGTTTGCAAGAGAAAGGGAGACAGGAGTGTAAAAAAGCGTTGTTTTTGGACGGCAATGAAGAAATGACTATGTTTTGCGATTTCTCCTGCTCAGAAAGACTTAGAAAGTTGATAATTGTGGGAAATGTTAGAAATGTCATGAGAAACAAGAATTATGTAAAAGAATTGATGTAAGTCATTGTTTCCAAGAGAAAGGGAGACCGGAGTGTAAAAAAGCGTTGTTTTTGGACGGCAATGAAGAAATGACTATGTTTTGCGATTTCTCCTGCTCAGAAAGACTTAGAAAGTTGATAATTGTGGGCAATGTTAGAAATGTCATGAGAAACAAGAATTATGTAAAAGAATTGATGTAAGTCATTGTTTCCAAGAGAAAGGGAGACCGGAGTGTAAAAAAGCGTTGTTTTTGGACGGCAATGAAGAAATGACTATGTTTTGCGATTTCTCCTGCTCAGAAAGACTTAGAAAGTTGATAATTGTGGGCAATGTTAGAAATGTCATGAGAAACAAGAATTATGTAAAAGAATTGATGTAAGTCATTGTTTCCAAGAGAAAGGGAGACCGGAGTGTAAAAAAGCGTTGTTTTTGGACGGCAATGAAGAAATGACTATGTTTTGCGATTTCTCCTGCTCAGAAAGACTTAGAAAGTTGATAATTGTGGGCAATGTTAGAAATGTCATGAGAAACAAGAATTATGTAAAAGAATTGATGTAAGTCATTGTTTCCAAGAGAAAGGGAGACAGGAGTGTAAAAAAGCGTTGTTTTTGGACGGCAATGAAGAAATGACTATGTTTTGCGATTTCTCCTGCTCAGAAAGACTTAGAAAGTTGATAATTGTGGGAAATGTTAGAAATGTCATGAGAAACAAGAATTATGTAAAAGAATTGATGTAAGTCATTGTTTCCAAGAGAAAGGGAGACCGGAGTGTAAAAAAGCGTTGTTTTTGGACGGCAATGAAGAAATGACTGTTTTGCGATTTCTCTTGCTCAGAAAGACTTAGAAAGTTGATAATTGTGGGCAATGTTAGAAATGTCATGAGAAACAAGAATTATGTAAAAGAATTGATGTAAGTCATTGTTTCCAAGAGAAAGGGAGACCGGAGTGTAAAAAAAGCGTTGTTTTTGGACGGCAATGAAGAAATGACTATGTTTTGCGATTTCTCCTGCTCAGAAAGACTTAGAAAGTTGATAATTGTGGGCAATGTTAGAAATGTCATGAGAAACAAGAATTATGTAAAAGAATTGATGTAAGTCATTGTTTCCAAGAGAAAGGGAGACAGGAGTGTAAAAAAGCGTTGTTTTTGGACGGCAATGAAGAAATGACTATGTTTTGCGATTTCTCCTGCTCAGAAAGACTTAGAAAGTTGATAATTGTGGGCAATGTTAGAAATGTCATGAGAAACAAGAATTATGTAAAAGAATTGATGTAAGTCATTGTTTCCAAGAGAAAGGGAGACCGGAGTGTAAAAAAGCGTTGTTTTTGGACGGCAATGAAGAAATGACTGTTTTGCGATTTCTCTTGCTCAGAAAGACTTAGAAAGTTGATAATTGTGGGCAATGTTAGAAATGTCATGAGAAACAAGAATTATGTAAAAGAATTGATGTAAGTCATTGTTTCCAAGAGAAAGGGAGACAGGAGTGTAAAAAAGCGTTGTTTTTGGACGGCAATGAAGAAATGACTATGTTTTGCGATTTCTCCTGCTCAGAAAGACTTAGAAAGTTGATAATTGTGGGCAATGTTAGAAATGTCATGAGAAACAAGAATTATGTAAAAGAATTGATGTAAGTCATTGTTTCCAAGAGAAAGGGAGACCGGAGTCTAAAAAAGCGTTGTTTTTGGACGGCAATGAAGAAATGACTGTTTTGCGATTTCTCTTGCTCAGAAAGACTTAGAAAGTTGATAATTGTGGGCAATGTTAGAAATGTCATGAGAAACAAGAATTATGTAAAAGAATTGATGTAAGTCATTGTTTCCAAGAGAAAGGGAGACCGGAGTGTAAAAAAGCGTTGTTTTTGGACGGCAATGAAGAAATGACTATGTTTTGCGATTTCTCCTGCTCAGAAAGACTTAGAAAGTTGATAATTGTGGGCAATGTAAGAAATGTCATGAGAAACAAGAATTAAGTAAAAGAATTGATGTAAGTCATTGTTTCCAAGAGAAAGGGAGACAGGAGTGTAAAAAAGCGTTGTTTTTGGACGCCAATGAAGAAATGACTGTTTTGCGATTTCTCCTGCTCAGAAAGACTTAGAAAGTTGATAATTGTGGGCAATGTTAGAAATGTCATGAGAAACAAGAATTATGTAAAAGAATTGATGTAAGTCATTGTTTCCAAGAGAAAGGGAGACAGGAGTGTAAAAAAGCGTTGTTTTTGGACGGCAATGAAGAAATGACTATGTTTTGCGATTTCTCCTGCTCAGAAAGACTTAGAAAGTTGATAATTGTGGGCAATGTTAGAAATGTCATGAGAAACAAGAATTATGTAAAAGAATTGATGTAAGTCATTGTTTCCAAGAGAAAGGGAGACCGGAGTGTAAAAAAGCGTTGTTTTTGGACGGCAATGAAGAAATGACTATGTTTTGCGATTTCTCCTGCTCAGAAAGACTTAGAAAGTTGATAATTGGGGGCAATGTTAGAAATGTCATGAGAAACAAGAATTATGTAAAAGAATTGATGTAAGTCATTGTTTCCAAGAGAAAGGGAGACCGGAGTGTAAAAAAGCGTTGTTTTTGGACGGCAATGAAGAAATGACTCTGTTTTGCGATTTCTCCTGCTCAGAAAGACTTAGAAAGTTGATAATTGTGGGCAATGTAAGAAATGTCATGAGAAACAAGAATTAAGTAAAAGAATTGATGTAAGTCATTGTTTCCAAGAGAAAGGGAGACAGGAGTGTAAAAAAGCGTTGTTTTTGGACGGCAATGAAGAAATGACTATGTTTTGCGATTTCTCCTGCTCAGAAAGACTTAGAAAGTTGATAATTGTGGGCAATGTTAGAAATGTCATGAGAAACAAGAATTATGTAAAAGAATTGATGTAAGTCATTGTTTCCAAGAGAAAGGGAGACCGGAGTGTAAAAAAGCGTTGTTTTTGGACGGCAATGAAGAAATGACTGTTTTGCGATTTCTCTTGCTCAGAAAGACTTAGAAAGTTGATAATTGTGGGCAATGTTAGAAATGTCATGAGAAACAAGAATTATGTAAAAGAATTGATGTAAGTCATTGTTTCCAAGAGAAAGGGAGACAGGAGTGTAAAAAAGCGTTGTTTTTGGACGGCAATGAAGAAATGACTATGTTTTGCGATTTCTCCTGCTCAGAAAGACTTAGAAAGTTGATAATTGTGGGCAATGTTAGAAATGTCATGAGAAACAAGAATTATGTAAAAGAATTGATGTAAGTCATTGTTTCCAAGAGAAAGGGAGACCGGAGTGTAAAAAAGCGTTGTTTTTGGACGGCAATGAAGAAATGACTCTGTTTTGCGATTTCTCCTGCTCAGAAAGACTTAGAAAGTTGATAATTGTGGGCAATGTAAGAAATGTCATGAGAAACAAGAATTAAGTAAAAGAATTGATGTAAGTCATTGTTTCCAAGAGAAAGGGAGACAGGAGTGTAAAAAAGCGTTGTTTTTGGACGGCAATGAAGAAATGACTATGTTTTGCGATTTCTCCTGCTCAGAAAGACTTAGAAAGTTGATAATTGTGGGCAATGTTAGAAATGTCATGAGAAACAAGAATTATGTAAAAGAATTGATGTAAGTCATTGTTTCCAAGAGAAAGGGAGACCGGAGTGTAAAAAAGCGTTGTTTTTGGACGGCAATGAAGAAATGACTGTTTTGCGATTTCTCTTGCTCAGAAAGACTTAGAAAGTTGATAATTGTGGGCAATGTTAGAAATGTCATGAGAAACAAGAATTATGTAAAAGAATTGATGTAAGTCATTGTTTCCAAGAGAAAGGGAGACAGGAGTGTAAAAAAGCGTTGTTTTTGGACGGCAATGAAGAAATGACTATGTTTTGCGATTTCTCCTGCTCAGAAAGACTTAGAAAGTTGATAATTGTGGGCAATGTTAGAAATGTCATGAGAAACAAGAATTATGTAAAAGAATTGATGTAAGTCATTGTTTCCAAGAGAAAGGGAGACCGGAGTGTAAAAAAGCGTTGTTTTTGGACGGCAATGAAGAAATGACTCTGTTTTGCGATTTCTCCTGCTCAGAAAGACTTAGAAAGTTGATAATTGTGGGCAATGTAAGAAATGTCATGAGAAACAAGAATTAAGTAAAAGAATTGATGTAAGTCATTGTTTCTAAGAGAAAGGGAGACAGGAGTGTAAAAAAGCGTTGTTTTTGGACGGCAATGAAGAAATGACTATGTTTTGCGATTTCTCCTGCTCAGAAAGACTTAGAAAGTTGATAATTGTGGGCAATGTTAGAAATGTCATGAGAAACAAGAATTATGTAAAAGAATTGATGTAAGTCATTGTTTCCAAGAGAAAGGGAGACCGGAGTGTAAAAAAGCGTTGTTTTTGGACGGCAATGAAGAAATGACTGTTTTGCGATTTCTCTTGCTCAGAAAGACTTAGAAAGTTGATAATTGTGGGCAATGTTAGAAATGTCATGAGAAACAAGAATTATGTAAAAGAATTGATGTAAGTCATTGTTTCCAAGAGAAAGGGAGACAGGAGTGTAAAAAAGCGTTGTTTTTGGACGGCAATGAAGAAATGACTATGTTTTGCGATTTCTCCTGCTCAGAAAGACTTAGAAAGTTGATAATTGTGGGCAACGTTAGAAATGTCATGAGAAACAAGAATTATGTAAAAGAATTGATGTAAGTCATTGTTTCCAAGAGAAAGGGAGACCGGAGTGTAAAAAAGCGTTGTTTTTGGACGGCAATGAAGAAATGACTCTGTTTTGCGATTTCTCCTGCTCAGAAAGACTTAGAAAGTTGATAATTGTGGGCAATGTAAGAAATGTCATGAGAAACAAGAATTAAGTAAAAGAATTGATGTAAGTCATTGTTTCCAAGAGAAAGGGAGACAGGAGTGTAAAAAAGCGTTGTTTTTGGACGCCAATGAAGAAATGACTGTTTTGCGATTTCTCCTGCTCAGAAAGACTTAGAAAGTTGATAATTGTGGGCAATGTTAGAAATGTCATGAGAAACAAGAATTATGTAAAAGAATTGATGTAAGTCATTGTTTGCAAGAGAAAGGGAGACCGGAGTGTAAAAAAGCGTTGTTTTTGGACGGCAATGAAGAAATGACTATGTTTTGCGATTTCTCCTGCTCAGAAAGACTTAGAAAGTTGATAATTGTGGGCAATGTTAGAAATGTCATGAGAAACAAGAATTATGTAAAAGAATTGATGTAAGTCATTGTTTCCAAGAGAAAGGGAGACCGGAGTGTAAAAAAGCGTTGTTTTTGGACGGCAATGAAGAAATGACTATGTTTTGCGATTTCTCCTGCTCAGAAAGACTTAGAAAGTTGATAATTGTGGGCAATGTTAGAAATGTCATGAGAAACAAGAATTATGTAAAAGAATTGATGTAAGTCATTGTTTCCAAGAGAAAGGGAGACCGGAGTGTAAAAAAGCGTTGTTTTTGGACGGCAATGAAGAAATGACTCTGTTTTGCGATTTCTCCTGCTCAGAAAGACTTAGAAAGTTGATAATTGTGGGCAATGTAAGAAATGTCATGAGAAACAAGAATTAAGTAAAAGAATTGATGTAAGTCATTGTTTCCAAGAGAAAGGGAGAAAGGAGTGTAAAAAAGCGTTGTTTTTGGACGGCAATGAAGAAATGACTATGTTTTGCGATTTCTCCTGCTCAGAAAGACTTAGAAAGTTGATAATTGTGGGCAATGTTAGAAATGTCATGAGAAACAAGAATTATGTAAAAGAATTGATGTAAGTCATTGTTTCCAAGAGAAAGGGAGACCGGAGTGTAAAAAAGCGTTGTTTTTGGACGGCAATGAAGAAATGACTGTTTTGCGATTTCTCTTGCTCAGAAAGACTTAGAAAGTTGATAATTGTGGGCAATGTTAGAAATGTCATGAGAAACAAGAATTATGTAAAAGAATTGATGTAAGTCATTGTTTCCAAGAGAAAGGGAGACAGGAGTGTAAAAAAGCGTTGTTTTTGGACGGCAATGAAGAAATGACTATGTTTTGCGATTTCTCCTGCTCAGAAAGACTTAGAAAGTTGATAATTGTGGGCAATGTTAGAAATGTCATGAGAAACAAGAATTATGTAAAAGAATTGATGTAAGTCATTGTTTCCAAGAGAAAGGGAGACCGGAGTGTAAAAAAGCGTTGTTTTTGGACGGCAATGAAGAAATGACTATGTTTTGCGATTTCTCCTGCTCAGAAAGACTTAGAAAGTTGATAATTGTGGGCAATGTAAGAAATGTCATGAGAAACAAGAATTAAGTAAAAGAATTGATGTAAGTCATTGTTTCCAAGAGAAAGGGAGACAGGAGTGTAAAAAAGCGTTGTTTTTGGACGCCAATGAAGAAATGACTGTTTTGCGATTTCTCCTGCTCAGAAAGACTTAGAAAGTTGATAATTGTGGGCAATGTTAGAAATGTCATGAGAAACAAGAATTATGTAAAAGAATTGATGTAAGTCATTGTTTCCAAGAGAAAGGGAGACAGGAGTGTAAAAAAGCGTTGTTTTTGGACGGCAATGAAGAAATGACTATGTTTTGCGATTTCTCCTGCTCAGAAAGACTTAGAAAGTTGATAATTGTGGGCAATGTTAGAAATGTCATGAGAAACAAGAATTATGTAAAAGAATTGATGTAAGTCATTGTTTCCAAGAGAAAGGGAGACCGGAGTGTAAAAAAGCGTTGTTTTTGGACGGCAATGAAGAAATGACTGTTTTGCGATTTCTCCTGCTCAGAAAGACTTAGAAAGTTGATAATTGTGGGCAATGTTAGAAATGTCATGAGAAACAAGAATTATGTAAAAGAATTGATGTAAGTCATTGTTTCCAAGAGAAAGGGAGACCGGAGTGTAAAAAAGCGTTGTTTTTGGACGGCAATGAAGAAATGACTCTGTTTTGCGATTTCTCCTGCTCAGAAAGACTTAGAAAGTTGATAATTGTGGGCAATGTAAGAAATGTCATGAGAAACAAGAATTAAGTAAAAGAATTGATGTAAGTCATTGTTTCCAAGAGAAAGGGAGACAGGAGTGTAAAAAAGCGTTGTTTTTGGACGGCAATGAAGAAATGACTATGTTTTGCGATTTCTCCTGCTCAGAAAGACTTAGAAAGTTGATAATTGTGGGCAATGTTAGAAATGTCATGAGAAACAAGAATTATGTAAAAGAATTGATGTAAGTCATTGTTTCCAAGAGAAAGGGAGACCGGAGTGTAAAAAAGCGTTGTTTTTGGACGGCAATGAAGAAATGACTTTGTTTTGCGATTTCTCCTGCTCAGAAAGACTTAGAAAGTTGATAATTGTGGGCAATGTTAGAAATGTCATGAGAAACAAGAATTATGTAAAAGAATTGATGTAAGTCATTGTTTGCAAGAGAAAGGGAGACAGGAGTGTAAAAAAGCGTTGTTTTTGGACGGCAATGAAGAAATGACTATGTTTTGCGATTTCTCCTGCTCAGAAAGACTTAGAAAGTTGATAATTGTGGGAAATGTTAGAAATGTCATGAGAAACAAGAATTATGTAAAAGAATTGATGTAAGTCATTGTTTCCAAGAGAAAGGGAGACCGGAGTGTAAAAAAGCGTTGTTTTTGGACGGCAATGAAGAAATGACTGTTTTGCGATTTCTCTTGCTCAGAAAGACTTAGAAAGTTGATAATTGTGGGCAATGTTAGAAATGTCATGAGAAACAAGAATTATGTAAAAGAATTGATGTAAGTCATTGTTTCCAAGAGAAAGGGAGACCGGAGTGTAAAAAAGCGTTGTTTTTGGACGGCAATGAAGAAATGACTATGTTTTGCGATTTCTCCTGCTCAGAAAGACTTAGAAAGTTGATAATTGTGGGCAATGTTAGAAATGTCATGAGAAACAAGAATTATGTAAAAGAATTGATGTAAGTCATTGTTTCCAAGAGAAAGGGAGACAGGAGTGTAAAAAAGCGTTGTTTTTGGACGGCAATGAAGAAATGACTATGTTTTGCGATTTCTCCTGCTCAGAAAGACTTAGAAAGTTGATAATTGTGGGCAATGTTAGAAATGTCATGAGAAACAAGAATTATGTAAAAGAATTGATGTAAGTCATTGTTTCCAAGAGAAAGGGAGACCGGAGTGTAAAAAAGCGTTGTTTTTGGACGGCAATGAAGAAATGACTGTTTTGCGATTTCTCTTGCTCAGAAAGACTTAGAAAGTTGATAATTGTGGGCAATGTTAGAAATGTCATGAGAAACAAGAATTATGTAAAAGAATTGATGTAAGTCATTGTTTCCAAGAGAAAGGGAGACCGGAGTGTAAAAAAGCGTTGTTTTTGGACGGCAATGAAGAAATGACTATGTTTTGCGATTTCTCCTGCTCAGAAAGACTTAGAAAGTTGATAATTGTGGGCAATGTTAGAAATGTCATGAGAAACAAGAATTATGTAAAAGAATTGATGTAAGTCATTGTTTCCAAGAGAAAGGGAGACTGGAGTGTAAAAAAGCGTTGTTTTTGGACGGCAATGAAGAAATGACTATGTTTTGCGATTTCTCCTGCTCAGAAAGACTTAGAAAGTTGATAATTGTGGGCAATGTTAGAAATGTCATGAGAAACAAGAATTATGTAAAAGAATTGATGTAAGTCATTGTTTCCAAGAGAAAGGGAGACAGGAGTGTAAAAAAGCGTTGTTTTTGGACGGCAATGAAGAAATGACTATGTTTTGCGATTTCTCCTGCTCAGAAAGACTTAGAAAGTTGATAATTTGGGAAATGTTAGAAATGTCATGAGAAACAAGAATTATGTAAAAGAATTGATGTAAGTCATTGTTTCCAAGAGAAAGGGAGACCGGAGTCTAAAAAAGCGTTGTTTTTGGACGGCAATGAAGAAATGACTGTTTTGCGATTTCTCTTGCTCAGAAAGACTTAGAAAGTTGATAATTGTGGGCAATGTTAGAAATGTCATGAGAAACAAGAATTATGTAAAAAAATTGATGTAAGTCATTGTTTCCAAGAGAAAGGGAGACCGGAGTGTAAAAAAGCGTTGTTTTTGGACGGCAATGAAGAAATGACTATGTTTTGCGATTTCTCCTGCTCAGAAAGACTTAGAAAGTTGATAATTGTGGGCAATGTAAGAAATGTCATGAGAAACAAGAATTAAGTAAAAGAATTGATGTAAGTCATTGTTTCCAAGAGAAAGGGAGACAGGAGTGTAAAAAAGCGTTGTTTTTGGACGCCAATGAAGAAATGACTGTTTTGCGATTTCTCCTGCTCAGAAAGACTTAGAAAGTTGATAATTGTGGGCAATGTTAGAAATGTCATGAGAAACAAGAATTATGTAAAAGAATTGATGTAAGTCATTGTTTCCAAGAGAAAGGGAGACAGGAGTGTAAAAAAGCGTTGTTTTTGGACGGCAATGAAGAAATGACTATGTTTTGCGATTTCTCCTGCTCAGAAAGACTTAGAAAGTTGATAATTGTGGGCAATGTTAGAAATGTCATGAGAAACAAGAATTATGTAAAAGAATTGATGTAAGTCATTGTTTCCAAGAGAAAGGGAGACCGGAGTGTAAAAAAGCGTTGTTTTTGGACGGCAATGAAGAAATGACTATGTTTTGCGATTTCTCCTGCTCAGAAAGACTTAGAAAGTTGATAATTGTGGGCAATGTTAGAAATGTCATGAGAAACAAGAATTATGTAAAAGAATTGATGTAAGTCATTGTTTCCAAGAGAAAGGGAGACCGGAGTGTAAAAAAGCGTTGTATTTAGACGGCAATGAAGAAATGACTCTGTTTTGCGATTTCTCCTGCTCAGAAAGACTTAGAAAGTTGATAATTGTGGGCAATGTAAGAAATGTCATGAGAAACAAGAATTAAGTAAAAGAATTGATGTAAGTCATTGTTTCCAAGAGAAAGGGAGACAGGAGTGTAAAAAAGCGTTGTTTTTGGACGCCAATGAAGAAATGACTGTTTTGCGATTTCTCCTGCTCAGAAAGACTTAGAAAGTTGATAATTGTGGGCAATGTTAGAAATGTCATGAGAAACAAGAATTATGTAAAAGAATTGATGTAAGTCATTGTTTCCAAGAGAAAGGGAGACAGGAGTGTAAAAAAGCGTTGTTTTTGGACGGCAATGAAGAAATGACTATGTTTTGCGATTTCTCCTGCTCAGAAAGACTTAGAAAGTTGATAATTGTGGGCAATGTTAGAAATGTCATGAGAAACAAGAATTATGTAAAAGAATTGATGTAAGTCATTGTTTCCAAGAGAAAGGGAGACCGGAGTGTAAAAAAGCGTTGTTTTTGGACGGCAATGAAGAAATGACTATGTTTTGCGATTTCTCCTGCTCAGAAAGACTTAGAAAGTTGATAATTGTGGGAAATGTTAGAAATGTCATGAGAAACAAGAATTATGTAAAAGAATTGATGTAAGTCATTGTTTCCAAGAGAAAGGGAGACCGGAGTGTAAAAAAGCGTTGTTTTTGGACGGCAATGAAGAAATGACTGTTTTGCGATTTCTCTTGCTCAGAAAGACTTAGAAAGTTGATAATTGTGGGCAATGTTAGAAATGTCATGAGAAACAAGAATTATGTAAAAGAATTGATGTAAGTCATTGTTTCCAAGAGAAAGGGAGACCGGAGTCTAAAAAAGCGTTGTTTTTGGACGGCAATGAAGAAATGACTGTTTTGCGATTTCTCTTGCTCAGAAAGACTTAGAAAGTTGATAATTGTGGGCAATGTTAGAAATGTCATGAGAAACAAGAATTATGTAAAAGAATTGATGTAAGTCATTGTTTCCAAGAGAAAGGGAGACCGGAGTGTAAAAAAGCGTTGTTTTTGGACGGCAATGAAGAAATGACTATGTTTTGCGATTTCTCCTGCTCAGAAAGACTTAGAAAGTTGATAATTGTGGGCAATGTTAGAAATGTCATGAGAAACAAGAATTATGTAAAAGAATTGATGTAAGTCATTGTTTCCAAGAGAAAGGGAGACAGGAGTGTAAAAAAGCGTTGTTTTTGGACGGCAATGAAGAAATGACTATGTTTTGCGATTTCTCCTGCTCAGAAAGACTTAGAAAGTTGATAATTGTGGGAAATGTTAGAAATGTCATGAGAAACAAGAATTATGTAAAAGAATTGATGTAAGTCATTGTTTCCAAGAGAAAGGGAGACCGGAGTCTAAAAAAGCGTTGTTTTTGGACGGCAATGAAGAAATGACTGTTTTGCGATTTCTCTTGCTCAGAAAGACTTAGAAAGTTGATAATTGTGGGCAATGTTAGAAATGTCATGAGAAACAAGAATTATGTAAAAAAATTGATGTAAGTCATTGTTTCCAAGAGAAAGGGAGACCGGAGTGTAAAAAAGCGTTGTTTTTGGACGGCAATGAAGAAATGACTATGTTTTGCGATTTCTCCTGCTCAGAAAGACTTAGAAAGTTGATAATTGTGGGCAATGTAAGAAATGTCATGAGAAACAAGAATTAAGTAAAAGAATTGATGTAAGTCATTGTTTCCAAGAGAAAGGGAGACAGGAGTGTAAAAAAGCGTTGTTTTTGGACGCCAATGAAGAAATGACTGTTTTGCGATTTCTCCTGCTCAGAAAGACTTAGAAAGTTGATAATTGTGGGCAATGTTAGAAATGTCATGAGAAACAAGAATTATGTAAAAGAATTGATGTAAGTCATTGTTTCCAAGAGAAAGGGAGACAGGAGTGTAAAAAAGCGTTGTTTTTGGACGGCAATGAAGAAATGACTATGTTTTGCGATTTCTCCTGCTCAGAAAGACTTAGAAAGTTGATAATTGTGGGCAATGTTAGAAATGTCATGAGAAACAAGAATTATGTAAAAGAATTGATGTAAGTCATTGTTTCCAAGAGAAAGGGAGACCGGAGTGTAAAAAAGCGTTGTTTTTGGACGGCAATGAAGAAATGACTATGTTTTGCGATTTCTCCTGCTCAGAAAGACTTAGAAAGTTGATAATTGTGGGCAATGTTAGAAATGTCATGAGAAACAAGAATTATGTAAAAGAATTGATGTAAGTCATTGTTTCCAAGAGAAAGGGAGACCGGAGTGTAAAAAAGCGTTGTATTTGGACGGCAATGAAGAAATGACTCTGTTTTGCGATTTCTCCTGCTCAGAAAGACTTAGAAAGTTGATAATTGTGGGCAATGTAAGAAATGTCATGAGAAACAAGAATTAAGTAAAAGAATTGATGTAAGTCATTGTTTCCAAGAGAAAGGGAGACAGGAGTGTAAAAAAGCGTTGTTTTTGGACGCCAATGAAGAAATGACTGTTTTGCGATTTCTCCTGCTCAGAAAGACTTAGAAAGTTGATAATTGTGGGCAATGTTAGAAATGTCATGAGAAACAAGAATTATGTAAAAGAATTGATGTAAGTCATTGTTTCCAAGAGAAAGGGAGACAGGAGTGTAAAAAAGCGTTGTTTTTGGACGGCAATGAAGAAATGACTCTATTTTGCGATTTCTCCTGCTCAGAAAGACTTAGAAAGTTGATAATTGTGGGCAATGTTAGAAATGTCATGAGAAACAAGAATTATGTAAAAGAATTGATGTAAGTCATTGTTTCCAAGAGAAAGGGAGACCGGAGTGTAAAAAAGCGTTGTTTTTGGACGGCAATGAAGAAATGACTATGTTTTGCGATTTCTCCTGCTCAGAAAGACTTAGAAAGTTGATAATTGTGGGAAATGTTAGAAATGTCATGAGAAACAAGAATTATGTAAAAGAATTGATGTAAGTCATTGTTTCCAAGAGAAAGGGAGACCGGAGTGTAAAAAAGCGTTGTTTTTGGACGGCAATGAAGAAATGACTGTTTTGCGATTTCTCTTGCTCAGAAAGACTTAGAAAGTTGATAATTGTGGGCAATGTTAGAAATGTCATGAGAAACAAGAATTATGTAAAAGAATTGATGTAAGTCATTGTTTCCAAGAGAAAGGGAGACCGGAGTCTAAAAAAGCGTTGTTTTTGGACGGCAATGAAGAAATGACTGTTTTGCGATTTCTCTTGCTCAGAAAGACTTAGAAAGTTGATAATTGTGGGCAATGTTAGAAATGTCATGAGAAACAAGAATTATGTAAAAGAATTGATGTAAGTCATTGTTTCCAAGAGAAAGGGAGACCGGAGTGTAAAAAAGCGTTGTTTTTGGACGGCAATGAAGAAATGACTATGTTTTGCGATTTCTCCTGCTCAGAAAGACTTAGAAAGTTGATAATTGTGGGCAATGTTAGAAATGTCATGAGAAACAAGAATTATGTAAAAGAATTGATGTAAGTCATTGTTTCCAAGAGAAAGGGAGACAGGAGTGTAAAAAAGCGTTGTTTTTGGACGGCAATGAAGAAATGACTATGTTTTGCGATTTCTCCTGCTCAGAAAGACTTAGAAAGTTGATAATTGTGGGAAATGTTAGAAATGTCATGAGAAACAAGAATTATGTAAAAGAATTGATGTAAGTCATTGTTTCCAAGAGAAAGGGAGACCGGAGTGTAAAAAAGCGTTGTTTTTGGACGGCAATGAAGAAATGACTGTTTTGCGATTTCTCTTGCTCAGAAAGACTTAGAAAGTTGATAATTGTGGGCAATGTTAGAAATGTCATGAGAAACAAGAATTATGTAAAAGAATTGATGTAAGTCATTGTTTCCAAGAGAAAGGGAGACCGGAGTGTAAAAAAGCGTTGTTTTTGGACGCCAATGAAGAAATGACTGTTTTGCGATTTCTCCTGCTCAGAAAGACTTAGAAAGTTGATAATTGTGGGCAATGTTAGAAATGTCATGAGAAACAAGAATTATGTAAAAGAATTGATGTAAGTCATTGTTTCCAAGAGAAAGGGAGACAGGAGTGTAAAAAAGCGTTGTTTTTGGACGGCAATGAAGAAATGACTATGTTTTGCGATTTCTCCTGCTCAGAAAGACTTAGAAAGTTGATAATTGTGGGCAATGTTAGAAATGTCATGAGAAACAAGAATTATGTAAAAGAATTGATGTAAGTCATTGTTTCCAAGAGAAAGGGAGACCGGAGTGTAAAAAAGCGTTGTTTTTGGACGGCAATGAAGAAATGACTATGTTTTGCGATTTCTCCTGCTCAGAAAGACTTAGAAAGTTGATAATTGTGGGAAATGTTAGAAATGTCATGAGAAACAAGAATTATGTAAAAGAATTGATGTAAGTCATTGTTTCCAAGAGAAAGGGAGACCGGAGTGTAAAAAAGCGTTGTTTTTGGACGGCAATGAAGAAATGACTGTTTTGCGATTTCTCTTGCTCAGAAAGACTTAGAAAGTTGATAATTGTGGGCAATGTTAGAAATGTCATGAGAAACAAGAATTATGTAAAAGAATTGATGTAAGTCATTGTTTCCAAGAGAAAGGGAGACCGGAGTCTAAAAAAGCGTTGTTTTTGGACGGCAATGAAGAAATGACTGTTTTGCGATTTCTCTTGCTCAGAAAGACTTAGAAAGTTGATAATTGTGGGCAATGTTAGAAATGTCATGAGAAACAAGAATTATGTAAAAGAATTGATGTAAGTCATTGTTTCCAAGAGAAAGGGAGACCGGAGTGTAAAAAAGCGTTGTTTTTGGACGGCAATGAAGAAATGACTATGTTTTGCGATTTCTCCTGCTCAGAAAGACTTAGAAAGTTGATAATTGTGGGCAATGTTAGAAATGTCATGAGAAACAAGAATTATGTAAAAGAATTGATGTAAGTCATTGTTTCCAAGAGAAAGGGAGACAGGAGTGTAAAAAAGCGTTGTTTTTGGACGGCAATGAAGAAATGACTATGTTTTGCGATTTCTCCTGCTCAGAAAGACTTAGAAAGTTGATAATTGTGGGAAATGTTAGAAATGTCATGAGAAACAAGAATTATGTAAAAGAATTGATGTAAGTCATTGTTTCCAAGAGAAAGGGAGACCGGAGTGTAAAAAAGCGTTGTTTTTGGACGGCAATGAAGAAATGACTGTTTTGCGATTTCTCTTGCTCAGAAAGACTTAGAAAGTTGATAATTGTGGGCAATGTTAGAAATGTCATGAGAAACAAGAATTATGTAAAAGAATTGATGTAAGTCATTGTTTCCAAGATAAAGGGAGACCGGAGTGTAAAAAAGCGTTGTTTTTGGACGGCAATGAAGAAATGACTGTTTTGCGATTTCTCTTGCTCAGAAAGACTTAGAAAGTTGACAATTGTGGGCAATGTTAGAAATGTCATGAGAAACAAGAATTATGTAAAAGAATTGATGTAAGTCATTGTTTCCAAGAGAAAGGGAGACCGGAGTGTAAAAAAAGCGTTGTTTTTGGACGGCAATGAAGAAATGACTATGTTTTGCGATTTCTCCTGCTCAGAAAGACTTAGAAAGTTGATAATTGTGGGCAATGTTAGAAATGTCATGAGAAACAAGAATTATGTAAAAGAATTGATGTAAGTCATTGTTTCCAAGAGAAAGGGAGACAGGAGTGTAAAAAAGCGTTGTTTTTGGACGGCAATGAAGAAATGACTATGTTTTGCGATTTCTCCTGCTCAGAAATACTTAGAAAGTTGATAATTGTGGGCAATGTTAGAAATGTCATGAGAAACAAGAATTATGTAAAAGAATTGATGTAAGTCATTGTTTCCAAGAGAAAGGGAGACTGGAGTGTAAAAAAGAGTTGTTTTTGGACGGCAATGAAGAAATGACTATGTTTTGCGATTTCTCCTGCTCAGAAAGACTTAGAAAGTTGATAATTGTGGGCAATGTTAGAAATGTCATGAGAAACAAGAATTATGTAAAAGAATTGATGTAAGTCATTGTTTCCAAGAGAAAGGGAGACAGGAGTGTAAAAAAGCGTTGTTTTTGGACGGCAATGAAGAAATGACTATGTTTTGCGATTTCTCCTGCTCAGAAAGACTTAGAAAGTTGATAATTGTGGGAAATGTTAGAAATGTTATGAGAAACAAGAATTATGTAAAAGAATTGATGTAAGTCATTGTTTCCAAGAGAAAGGGAGACCGGAGTGTA
The DNA here is from genome assembly GCF_038048845.1 of Mixophyes fleayi. Classification (NCBI taxonomy): domain Eukaryota; kingdom Metazoa; phylum Chordata; class Amphibia; order Anura; family Limnodynastidae; genus Mixophyes; species Mixophyes fleayi. The sequence continues at coordinate 12,979 of NW_027446576.1, read as the reverse complement.
AAAAAGCGTTGTTTTTGGACGGCAATGAAGAAATGACTGTTTTGCGATTTCTCTTGCTCAGAAAGACTTAGAAAGTTGATAATTGTGGGCAATGTTAGAAATGTCATGAGAAACAAGAATTATGTAAAAGAATTGATGTAAGTCATTGTTTCCAAGAGAAAGGGAGACCGGAGTGTAAAAAAGCGTTGTTTTTGGACGCCAATGAAGAAATGACTGTTTTGCGATTTCTCCTGCTCAGAAAGACTTAGAAAGTTGATAATTGTGGGCAATGTTAGAAATGTCATGAGAAACAAGAATTATGTAAAAGAATTGATGTAAGTCATTGTTTCCAAGAGAAAGGGAGACAGGAGTGTAAAAAAGCGTTGTTTTTGGACGGCAATGAAGAAATGACTATGTTTTGCGATTTCTCCTGCTCAGAAAGACTTAGAAAGTTGATAATTGTGGGCAATGTTAGAAATGTCATGAGAAACAAGAATTATGTAAAAGAATTGATGTAAGTCATTGTTTCCAAGAGAAAGGGAGACCGGAGTGTAAAAAAGCGTTGTTTTTGGACGGCAATGAAGAAATGACTATGTTTTGCGATTTCTCCTGCTCAGAAAGACTTAGAAAGTTGATAATTGTGGGAAATGTTAGAAATGTCATGAGAAACAAGAATTATGTAAAAGAATTGATGTAAGTCATTGTTTCCAAGAGAAAGGGAGACCGGAGTGTAAAAAAGCGTTGTTTTTGGACGGCAATGAAGAAATGACTGTTTTGCGATTTCTCTTGCTCAGAAAGACTTAGAAAGTTGATAATTGTGGGCAATGTTAGAAATGTCATGAGAAACAAGAATTATGTAAAAGAATTGATGTAAGTCATTGTTTCCAAGAGAAAGGGAGACCGGAGTGTAAAAAAGCGTTGTTTTTGGACGGCAATGAAGAAATGACTGTTTTGCGATTTCTCTTGCTCAGAAAGACTTAGAAAGTTGACAATTGTGGGCAATGTTAGAAATGTCATGAGAAACAAGAATTATGTAAAAGAATTGATGTAAGTCATTGTTTCCAAGAGAAAGGGAGACCGGAGTGTAAAAAAAGCATTGTTTTTGGACGGCAATGAAGAAATGACTATGTTTTGCGATTTCTCCTGCTCAGAAAGACTTAGAAAGTTGATAATTGTGGGCAATGTTAGAAATGTCATGAGAAACAAGAATTATGTAAAAGAATTGATGTAAGTCATTGTTTCCAAGAGAAAGGGAGACAGGAGTGTAAAAAAGCGTTGTTTTTGGACGGCAATGAAGAAATGACTATGTTTTGCGATTTCTCCTGCTCAGAAAGACTTAGAAAGTTGATAATTTGGGAAATGTTAGAAATGTCATGAGAAACAAGAATTATGTAAAAGAATTAATGTAAGTCATTGTTTCCAAGAGAAAGGGAGACCGGAGTCTAAAAAAGCGTTGTTTTTGGACGGCAATGAAGAAATGACTGTTTTGCGATTTCTCTTGCTCAGAAAGACTTAGAAAGTTGGTAATTGTGGGCAATGTTAGAAATGTCATGAGAAACAAGAATTATGTAAAAGAATTGATGTAAGTCATTGTTTCCAAGAGAAAGGGAGACCGGAGTGTAAAAAAGCGTTGTTTTTGGACGGCAATGAAGAAATGACTGTTTTGCGATTTCTCTTGCTCAGAAAGACTTAGAAAGTTGATAATTGTGGGCAATGTTAGAAATGTCATGAGAAACAAGAATTATGTAAAAGAATTGATGTAAGTCATTGTTTCCAAGAGAAAGGGTGACCGGAGTCTAAAAAAGCGTTGTTTTTGACGGCAATGAAGAAATGACTGTTTTGCGATTTCTCTTGCTCAGAAAGACTTAGAAAGTTGATAATTGTGGGCAATGTTAGAAATGTCATGAGAAACAAGAATTATGTAAAAGAATTGATGTAAGTCATTGTTTCCAAGAGAAAGGGAGACCGGAGTGTAAAAAAGCGTTGTTTTTGGACGGCAATGAAGAAATGACTATGTTTTGCGATTTCTCCTGCTCAGAAAGACTTAGAAAGTTGATAATTGTGGGCAATGTTAGAAATGTCATGAGAAACAAGAATTATGTAAAAGAATTGATGTAAGTCATTGTTTCCAAGAGAAAGGGAGACAGGAGTGTAAAAAAGCGTTGTTTTTGGACGGCAATGAAGAAATGACTATGTTTTGCGATTTCTCCTGCTCAGAAAGACTTAGAAAGTTGATAATTGTGGGAAATGTTAGAAATGTCATGAGAAACAAGAATTATGTAAAAGAATTGATGTAAGTCATTGTTTCCAAGAGAAAGGGAGACCGGAGTGTAAAAAAGCGTTGTTTTTGGACGGCAATGAAGAAATGACTGTTTTGCGATTTCTCTTGCTCAGAAAGACTTAGAAAGTTGATAATTGTGGGCAATGTTAGAAATGTCATGAGAAACAAGAATTATGTAAAAGAATTGATGTAAGTCATTGTTTCCAAGAGAAAGGGAGACCGGAGTGTAAAAAAGCGTTGTTTTTGGACGGCAATGAAGAAATGACTGTTTTGCGATTTCTCTTGCTCAGAAAGACTTAGAAAGTTGACAATTGTGGGCAATGTTAGAAATGTCATGAGAAACAAGAATTATGTAAAAGAATTGATGTAAGTCATTGTTTCCAAGAGAAAGGGAGACCGGAGTGTAAAAAAAGCGTTGTTTTTGGACGGCAAGGAAGAAATTACTATGTTTGCGATTTCTCCTGCTCAGAAAGACTTAGAAAGTTGATAATTGTGGGCAATGTTAGAAATGTCATGAGAAACAAGAATTATGTAAAAGAATTGATGTAAGTCATTGTTTCCAAGAGAAAGGGAGACAGGAGTGTAAAAAAGCGTTGTTTTTGGACGGCAATGAAGAAATGACTATGTTTTGCGATTTCTCCTGCTCAGAAAGACTTAGAAAGTTGATAATTGTGGGCAATGTTAGAAATGTCATGAGAAACAAGAATTATGTAAAAGAATTGATGTAAGTCATTGTTTCCAAGAGAAAGGGAGACCGGAGTGTAAAAAGCGTTGTTTTTGGACGGCAATGAAGAAATGACTGTTTTGCGATTTCTCTTGCTCAGAAAGACTTAGAAAGTTGATAATTGTGGGCAATGTTAGAAATGTCATGAGAAACAAGAATTATGTAAAAGAATTGATGTAAGTTATTGTTTCCAAGAGAAAGGGAGACCGGAGTGTAAAAAAGCGTTGTTTTTGGACGGCAATGAAGAAATGACTATGTTTTGCGATTTCTCCTTGCTCAGAAAGACTTAGAAAGTTGATAATTGTGGGCAATGTTAGAAATGTCATGAGAAACAAGAATTATGTAAAAGAATTGATGTAAGTCATTGTTTCCAAGAGAAAGGGAGACCGGAGTGTAAAAAAGCGTTGTTTTTGGACGGCAATGAAGAAATGACTGTTTTGCGATTTCTCTTGCTCAGAAAGACTTAGAAAGTTGATAATTGTGGGCAATGTTAGAAATGTCATGAGAAACAAGAATTATGTAAAAGAATTGATGTAAGTCATTGTTTCCAAGAGAAAGGGAGACCGGAGTGTAAAAAAGCGTTGTTTTTGGACGGCAATGAAGAAATGACTGTTTTGCGATTTCTCTTGCTCAGAAAGACTTAGAAAGTTGATAATTGTGGGCAATGTTAGAAATGTCATGAGAAACAAGAATTATGTAAAAGAATTGATGTAAGTCATTGTTTCCAAGAGAAAGGGAGACCGGAGTGTAAAAAAGCGTTGTTTTTGGACGGCAATGAAGAAATGACTGTTTGCGATTTCTCTTGCTCAGAAAGACTTAGAAAGTTGATAATTGTGGGCAATGTTAGAAATGTCATGAGAAACAAGAATTATGTAAAAGAATTGATGTAAGTCATTGTTTCCAAGAGAAAGGGAGACCGGAGTGTAAAAAAGCGTTGTTTTTGGACGGCAATGAAGAAATGACTATGTTTTGCGATTTCTCCTGCTCAGAAAGACTTAGAAAGTTGATAATTGTGGGCAATGTTAGAAATGTCATGAGAAACAAGAATTATGTAAAAGAATTGATGTAAGTCATTGTTTCCAAGAGAAAGGGAGACCGGAGTGTAAAAAAGCGTTTGTTTTTGGACGGCAATGAAGAAATGACTATGTTTTGCGATTTCTCCTGCTCAGAAAGACTTAGAAAGTTGATAATTGTGGGCAATGTTAGAAATGTCATGAGAAACAAGAATTATGTAAAAGAATTGATGTAAGTCATTGTTTCCAAGAGAAAGGGAGACAGGAGTGTAAAAAAAGCGTTGTTTTTGGACGGCAATGAAGAAATGACTATGTTTTGCGATTTCTCCTGCTCAGAAAGACTTAGAAAGTTGATAATTTGGGAAATGTTAGAAATGTCATGAGAAACAAGAATTATGTAAAAGAATTAATGTAAGTCATTGTTTCCAAGAGAAAGGGAGACCGGAGTCTAAAAAAGCGTTGTTTTTGGACGGCAATGAAGAAATGACTGTTTTGCGATTTCTCTTGCTCAGAAAGACTTAGAAAGTTGATAATTGTGGGCAATGTTAGAAATGTCATGAGAAACAAGAATTATGTAAAAGAATTGATGTAAGTCATTGTTTCCAAGAGAAAGGGAGATCGGAGTGTAAAAAAGCGTTGTTTTTGGACGGCAATGAAGAAATGACTATGTTTTGCGATTTCTCCTGCTCAGAAAGACTTAGAAAGTTGATAATTGTGGGCAATGTAAGAAATGTCATGAGAAACAAGAATTAAGTAAAAGAATTGATGTAAGTCATTGTTTCCAAGAGAAAGGGAGACAGGAGTGTAAAAAAGCGTTGTTTTTGGACGCCAATGAAGAAATGACTGTTTTGCGATTTCTCCTGCTCAGAAAGACTTAGAAAGTTGATAATTGTGGGCAATGTTAGAAATGTCATGAGAAACAAGAATTATGTAAAAGAATTGATGTAAGTCATTGTTTCCAAGAGAAAGGGAGATCGGAGTGTAAAAAAGCGTTGTTTTTGGACGGCAATGAAGAAATGACTATGTTTTGCGATTTCTCCTGCTCAGAAAGACTTAGAAAGTTGATAATTGTGGGCAATGTAAGAAATGTCATGAGAAACAAGAATTAAGTAAAAGAATTGATGTAAGTCATTGTTTCCAAGAGAAAGGGAGACAGGAGTGTAAAAAAGCGTTGTTTTTGGACGCCAATGAAGAAATGACTGTTTTGCGATTTCTCCTGCTCAGAAAGACTTAGAAAGTTGATAATTGTGGGCAATGTTAGAAATGTCATGAGAAACAAGAATTATGTAAAAGAATTGATGTAAGTCATTGTTTCCAAGAGAAAGGGAGACAGGAGTGTAAAAAAGCGTTGTTTTTGGACGGCAATGAAGAAATGACTATGTTTTGCGATTTCTCCTGCTCAGAAAGACCTAGAAAGTTGATAATTGTGGGCAATGTTAGAAATGTCATGAGAAACAAGAATTATGTAAAAGAATTGATGTAAGTCATTGTTTCCAAGAGAAAGGGAGACCGGAGTGTAAAAAAGCGTTGTTTTTGGACGGCAATGAAGAAATGAATATGTTTTGCGATTTCTCCTGCTCAGAAAGACTTAGAAAGTTGATAATTGTGGGCAATGTAAGAAATGTCATGAGAAACAAGAATTAAGTAAAAGAATTGATGTAAGTCATTGTTTCCAAGAGAAAGGGAGACAGGAGTGTAAAAAAGCGTTGTTTTTGGACGCCAATGAAGAAATGACTGTTTTGCGATTTCTCCTGCTCAGAAAGACTTAGAAAGTTGATAATTGTGGGCAATGTTAGAAATGTCATGAGAAACAAGAATTATGTAAAAGAATTGATGTAAGTCATTGTTTCCAAGAGAAAGGGAGACAGGAGTGTAAAAAAGCGTTGTTTTTGGACGGCAATGAAGAAATGACTATGTTTTGCGATTTCTCCTGCTCAGAAAGACTTAGAAAGTTGATAATTGTGGGCAATGTTAGAAATGTCATGAGAAACAAGAATTATGTAAAAGAATTGATGTAAGTCATTGTTTCCAAGAGAAAGGGAGACCGGAGTGTAAAAAAGCGTTGTTTTTGGACGGCAATGAAGAAATGACTGTTTTGCGATTTCTCTTGCTCAGAAAGACTTAGAAAGTTGATAATTGTGGGCAATGTTAGAAATGTCATGAGAAACAAGAATTATGTAAAAGAATTGATGTAAGTCATTGTTTCCAAGAGAAAGGGAGACCGGAGTCTAAAAAAGCGTTGTTTTTGGACGGCAATGAAGAAATGACTGTTTTGCGATTTCTCTTGCTCAGAAAGATTTAGAAAGTTGATAATTGTGGGCAATGTTAGAAATGTCATGAGAAACAAGAATTATGTAAAAGAATTGATGTAAGTCATTGTTTCCAAGAGAAAGGGAGACCGGAGTGTAAAAAAGCGTTGTTTTTGGACGGCAATGAAGAAATGACTATGTTTTGCGATTTCTCCTGCTCAGAAAGACTTAGAAAGTTGATAATTGTGGGCAATGTTAGAAATGTCATGAGAAACAAGAATTATGTAAAAGAATTGATGGAAGTCATTGTTTCCAAGAGAAAGGGAGACAGGAGTGTAAAAAAAGCGTTGTTTTTGGACGGCAATGAAGAAATGACTATGTTTTGCGATTTCTCCTGCTCAGAAAGACTTAGAAAGTTGATAATTGTGGGAAATGTTAGAAATGTCATGAGAAACAAGAATTATGTAAAAGAATTGATGTAAGTCATTGTTTCCAAGAGAAAGGGAGACCGGAGTGTAAAAAAGCGTTGTTTTTGGACGCCAATGAAGAAATGACTGTTTTGCGATTTCTCTTGCTCAGAAAGACTTAGAAAGTTGATAATTGTGGGCAATGTTAGAAATGTCATGAGAAACAAGAATTATGTAAAAGAATTGATGTAAGTCATTGTTTCCAAGAGAAAGGGAGACCGGAGTGTAAAAAAGCGTTGTTTTTGGACGGCAATGAAGAAATGACTATGTTTTGCGATTTTCTCCTGCTCAGAAAGACTTAGAAAGTTGATAATTGTGGGCAATGTTAGAAATGTCATGAGAAACAAGAATTATGTAAAAGAATTGATGTAAGTCATTGTTTCCAAGAGAAAGGGAGACCGAGAGTGTAAAAAAGCGTTGTTTTTGGACGGCAATGAAGAAATGACTATGTTTTGCGATTTCTCCTGCTCAGAAAGACTTAGAAAGTTGATAATTGTGGGCAATGTTAGAAATGTCATGAGAAACAAGAATTATGTAAAAGAATTGATGTAAGTCATTGTTTCCAAGAGAAAGGGAGACAGGAGTGTAAAAAAGCGTTGTTTTTGGACGGCAATGAAGAAATGACTATGTTTTGCGATTTCTCCTGCTCAGAAAGACTTAGAAAGTTGATAATTTGGGGAAATGTTAGAAATGTCATGAGAAACAAGAATTATGTAAAAGAATTAATGTAAGTCATTGTTTCCAAGAGAAAGGGAGACCGGGAGTCTAAAAAAGCGTTGTTTTTGGACGGCAATGAAGAAATGACTGTTTTGCGATTTCTCTTGCTCAGAAAGACTTAGAAAGTTGATAATTGTGGGCAATGTTAGAAATGTCATGAGAAACAAGAATTATGTAAAAGAATTGATGTAAGTCATTGTTTCCAAGAGAAAGGGAGATCGGAGTGTAAAAAAGCGTTGTTTTTGGACGGCAATGAAGAAATGACTATGTTTTGCGATTTCTCCTGCTCAGAAAGACTTAGAAAGTTGATAATTGTGGGCAATGTAAGAAATGTCATGAGAAACAAGAATTAAGTAAAAGAATTGATGTAAGTCATTGTTTCCAAGAGAAAGGGAGACAGGAGTGTAAAAAAGCGTTGTTTTTGGACGCCAATGAAGAAATGACTGTTTTGCGATTTCTCCTGCTCAGAAAGACTTAGAAAGTTGATAATTGTTGGGCAATGTTAGAAATGTCATGAGAAACAAGAATTATGTAAAAGAATTGATGTAAGTCATTGTTTCCAAGAGAAAGGGAGATCGGAGTGTAAAAAAGCGTTGTTTTTGGACGGCAATGAAGAAATGACTATGTTTTGCGATTTCTCCTGCTCAGAAAGACTTAGAAAGTTGATAATTGTGGGCAATGTAAGAAATGTCATGAGAAACAAGAATTAAGTAAAAGAATTGATGTAAGTCATTGTTTCCAAGAGAAAGGGAGACAGGAGTGTAAAAAAGCGTTGTTTTTGGACGCAATGAAGAAATGACTGTTTTGCGATTTCTCCTGCTCAGAAAGACTTAGAAAGTTGATAATTGTGGGCAATGTTAGAAATGTCATGAGAAACAAGAATTATGTAAAAGAATTGATGTAAGTCATTGTTTCCAAGAGAAAGGGAGACAGGAGTGTAAAAAAGCGTTGTTTTTGGACGGCAATGAAGAAATGAATATGTTTTGCGATTTCTCCTGCTCAGAAAGACCTAGAAAGTTGATAATTGTGGGCAATGTTAGAAATGTCATGAGAAACAAGAATTATGTAAAAGAATTGATGTAAGTCATTGTTTCCAAGAGAAAGGGAGACCGGAGTGTAAAAAAGCGTTGTTTTTGGACGGCAATGAAGAAATGAATATGTTTTGCGATTTCTCCTGCTCAGAAAGACTTAGAAAGTTGATAATTGTGGGCAATGTAAGAAATGTCATGAGAAACAAGAATTAAGTAAAAGAATTGATGTAAGTCATTGTTTCCAAGAGAAAGGGAGACAGGAGTGTAAAAAAGCGTTGTTTTTGGACGCCAATGAAGAAATGACTGTTTTGCGATTTCTCCTGCTCAGAAAGACTTAGAAAGTTGATAATTGTGGGCAATGTTAGAAATGTCATGAGAAACAAGAATTATGTAAAAGAATTGAGGTAAGTCATTGTTTCCAAGAGAAAGGGAGACAGGAGTGTAAAAAAAGCGTTTGTTTTTGGACGGCAATGAAGAAATGACTATGTTTTGCGATTTCTCCTGCTCAGAAAGACTTAGAAAGTTGATAATTGTGGGCAATGTTAGAAATGTCATGAGAAACAAGAATTATGTAAAAGAATTGATGTAAGTCATTGTTTCCAAGAGAAAGGGAGGACCGGAGTGTAAAAAAGCGTTGTTTTTTGGACGGCAATGAAGAAATGACTGTTTTGCGATTTCTCTTGCTCAGAAAGACTTAGAAAGTTGATAATTGTGGGCAATGTTAGAAATGTCATGAGAAACAAGAATTATGTAAAAGAATTGATGTAAGTCATTGTTTCCAAGAGAAAGGGAGACCGGAGTCTAAAAAAGCGTTGTTTTTGGACGCCAATGAAGAAATGACTGTTTTGCGATTTCTCTTGCTCAGAAAGACTTTAGAAAGTTGATAATTGTGGGCAATGTTAGAAATGTCATGAGAAACAAGAATTATGTAAAAGAATTGATGTAAGTCATTGTTTCCAAGAGAAAGGAGACCGGAGTGTAAAAAAGCGTTGTTTTTGGACGGCAATGAAGAAATGACTATGTTTTGCGATTTCTCCTGCTCAGAAAGACTTAGAAAGTTGATAATTGTGGGCAATGTTAGAAATGTCATGAGAAACAAGAATTATGTAAAAGAATTGATGGAAGTCATTGTTTCCAAGAGAAAGGGAGACAGGAGTGTAAAAAAGCGTTGTTTTTGGACGGCAATGAAGAAATGACTATGTTTTGCGATTTCTCCTGCTCAGAAAGACTTAGAAAGTTGATAATTGTGGGAAATGTTAGAAATGTCATGAGAAACAAGAATTATGTAAAAGAATTGATGTAAGTCATTGTTTCCAAGAGAAAGGGAGACCGGAGTGTAAAAAAGCGTTGTTTTTGGACGCCAATGAAGAAATGACTGTTTTGCGATTTCTCCTGCTCAGAAAGACTTAGAAAGTTGATAATTGTGGGCAATGTTAGAAATGTCATGAGAAACAAGAATTATGTAAAAGAATTGATGTAAGTCATTGTTTCCAAGAGAAAGGGAGACAGGAGTGTAAAAAAGCGTTGTTTTTGGACGGCAATGAAGAAATGACTATGTTTTGCGATTTCTCCTGCTCAGAAAGACTTAGAAAGTTGATAATTGTGGGCAATGTTAGAAATGTCATGAGAAACAAGAATTATGTAAAAGAATTGATGTAAGTCATTGTTTCCAAGAGAAAGGGAGACCGGAGTGTAAAAAAGCGTTGTTTTTGGACGGCAATGAAGAAATGACTATGTTTTGCGATTTCTCCTGCTCAGAAAGACTTAGAAAGTTGATAATTGTGGGAAATGTTAGAAATGTCATGAGAAACAAGAATTATGTAAAAGAATTGATGTAAGTCATTGTTTCCAAGAGAAAGGGAGACCGGAGTGTAAAAAAGCGTTGTTTTTGGACGGCAATGAAGAAATGACTGTTTTGCGATTTCTCTTGCTCAGAAAGACTTAGAAAGTTGATAATTGTGGCAATGTTAGAAATGTCATGAGAAACAAGAATTATGTAAAAGAATTGATGTAAGTCATTGTTTCCAAGAGAAAGGGAGACCGGAGTGTAAAAAAGCGTTGTTTTTGGACGCCAATGAAGAAATGACTGTTTTGCGATTTCTCCTGCTCAGAAAGACTTAGAAAGTTGATAATTGTGGGCAATGTTAGAAATGTCATGAGAAACAAGAATTATGTAAAAGAATTGATGTAAGTCATTGTTTCCAAGAGAAAGGGAGACAGGAGTGTAAAAAAGCGTTGTTTTTGGACGGCAATGAAGAAATGACTATGTTTTGCGATTTCTCCTGCTCAGAAAGACTTAGAAAGTTGATAATTGTGGGCAATGTTAGAAATGTCATGAGAAACAAGAATTATGTAAAAGAATTGATGTAAGTCATTGTTTCCAAGAGAAAGGGAGACCGGAGTGTAAAAAAGCGTTGTTTTTGGACGGCAATGAAGAAATGACTATGTTTTGCGATTTCTCCTGCTCAGAAAGACTTAGAAAGTTGATAATTGTGGGAAATGTTAGAAATGTCATGAGAAACAAGAATTATGTAAAAGAATTGATGTAAGTCATTGTTTCCAAGAGAAAGGGAGACCGGAGTGTAAAAAAGCGTTGTTTTTGGACGGCAATGAAGAAATGACTGTTTTGCGATTTCTCTTGCTCAGAAAGACTTAGAAAGTTGATAATTGTGGGCAATGTTAGAAATGTCATGAGAAACAAGAATTATGTAAAAGAATTGATGTAAGTCATTGTTTCCAAGAGAAAGGGAGACCGGAGTCTAAAAAAGCGTTGTTTTTGGACGGCAATGAAGAAATGACTGTTTTGCGATTTCTCTTGCTCAGAAAGACTTAGAAAGTTGATAATTGTGGGCAATGTTAGAAATGTCATGAGAAACAAGAATTATGTAAAAGAATTGATGTAAGTCATTGTTTCCAAGAGAAAGGGAGACCGGAGTGTAAAAAAGCGTTGTATTTGGACGGCAATGAAGAAATGACTATGTTTTGCGATTTCTTCTGCTCAGAAAGACTTAGAAAGTTGATAATTGTGGGCAATGTTAGAAATGTCATGAGAAACAAGAATTATGTAAAAGAATTGATGTAAGTCATTGTTTCCAAGAGAAAGGGAGACAGGAGTGTAAAAAAGCGTTGTTTTTTGGACGGCAATGAAGAAATGACTATGTTTTGCGATTTCTCCTGCTCAGAAAGACTTAGAAAGTTGATAATTGTGGGAAATGTTAGAAATGTCATGAGAAACAAGAATTTTGTAAAAGAATTGATGTAAGTCATTGTTTCCAAGAGAAAGGGAGACCGGAGTGTAAAAAAGCGTTGTTTTTGGACCGGCAATGAAGAAATGACTGTTTTGCGATTTCTCTTGCTCAGAAAGACTTAGAAAGTTGATAATTGTGGGCAATGTTAGAAATGTCATGAGAAACAAGAATTATGTAAAAGAATTGATGTAAGTCATTGTTTCCAAGATAAAGGGAGACCGGAGTGTAAAAAAGCGTTGTTTTGGACGGCAATGAAGAAATGACTGTTTTGCGATTTCTCTGCTCAGAAAGACTTAGAAAGTTGATAATTGTGGGCAATGTTAGAAATGTCATGAGAAACAAGAATTATGTAAAAGAATTGATGTAAGTCATTGTTTCAAGAGAAAGGGAGACAGGAGTGTAAAAAAGCGTTGTTTTTGGACGGCAATGAAGAAATGACTATGTTTTGCGATTTCTCCTGCTCAGAAAGACTTAGAAAGTTGATAATTGTGGGCAATGTTAGAAATGTCATGAGAAACAAGAATTATGTAAAAGAATTGATGTAAGTCATTGTTTCCAAGAGAAAGGGAGACAGGAGTGTAAAAAAGAGTTGTTTTTGGACGGCAATGAAGAAATGACTATGTTTTGCGATTTCTCCTGCTCAGAAAGACTTAGAAAGTTGATAATTGTGGGCAATGTTAGAAATGTCATGAGAAAACAAGAATTATGTAAAAGAATTGATGTAAGTCATTGTTTCCAAGAGAAAGGGAGACAGGAGTGTAAAAAAGCGTTGTTTTTGGACGGCAATGAAGAAATGACTATGTTTTGCGATTTCTCCTGCTCAGAAAGACTTAGAAAGTTGATAATTGTGGGCAATGTTAGAAATGTCATGAGAAACAAGAATTATGTAAAAGAATTGATGTAAGTCATTGTTTCCAAGAGAAAGGGGAGACAGGAGTGTAAAAAAGCGTTGTTTTTGGACGGCAATGAAGAAATGACTCTGTTTTGCGATTTCTCCTGCTCAGAAAGACTTAGAAAGTTGATAATTGTGGGAAATGTTAGAAATGTTATGAGAAACAAGAATTATGTAAAAGAATTGATGTAAGTCATTGTTTCCAAGAGAAAGGGAGACCGGAGTGTAAAAAGCGTTGTTTTTGGACGGCCAATGAAGAAATGACTGTTTTGCGATTTCTCTTGCTCAGAAAGACTTAGAAAGTTGATAATTTGTGGGCAATGTTAGAAATGTCATGAGAAACAAGAATTATGTAAAAGAATTGAGTAAGTCATGTTA
>NW_027446575.1:0-52034 GCF_038048845.1 Mixophyes fleayi | reverse complement strand
TCATGATTCATGATTCAATTCATGATTCATGATTCGATTCATGATTCATGATTCATGATTCAATTCATGATTCATGATTCAATTCATGATTCATGATTCAATTCATGATTCATGATTCAATTCATGATTCATGATTTAAATTATGATTCATGATTCAATTCATGATTCATGAATTATGATTTAATTCATGATTCATGATTCAATTCATGATTCGATTCATGATTCAATTCATGATTCGATTCATGATTCAATTCATGATTCAATTCATGATTCATGATTCAATTCATGATTCATGATTCAATTCATGATTCATGATTCAATTTATGATTCATGATTCAAGATTCAATTCATGATTCATGATTCATGATTCAATTCATGATTCATGATTCAATTCATGATTCATGAATTATGATTTAATTCATGATTCATGATTCAATTCATGATTCGATTCATGATTCAATTCATGATTCGATTCATGATTCAATTCATGATTAATGATTCAAGTCATGATTCAATTCATGATTCATGATTCAATGCATGATTCATGATTCAATTTATGATTCATGATTCATGATTCAATTCATGATTCAATTCATGATTCATGATTCATGATTTAATTCATGATTCATGATTCAATTCATGATTCAATTCATGATTCAATTCATGATTCATGATTCAATTCATAATTCATGATTCAATTCATGATTCAATTCATGATTCATGATTCGATTCATGATTCATGATTTTATCCATGATTTAATTCATGATTCATGATTCATGATTCCTGATTCGATTCATGATTCAATTCATGATTCATGATTCATGATTCATGATTTAATTCATGATTCATGATTCATGATTCAATTTATGATTCATGATTTATGATTCATGATTCATGATTCAATTTACGATTCATGATTCATGATTCAATTCATGATTCATAATTAATGATTTGATTCATGATTCATGATTCAATTCATATTTCATGATTCAATTCATGATTCATCATTCATGATTCAATTCATGATTCATGATTCATGATTCAATTCATGATTCATGATTTAAATTATGATTCATGATTCATGATTCTTGATTCATAATTCATGATTTAATTCATGATTCAATTTATGATTCATGATTCATGATTCAATTCATGATTCATGATTCATGATTCAATTCATGATTCATGATTCATAATTCAATTCATGATTCGATTCATGATTCTTGATTCATGATTTATGATTCGATTCATGATTCATGATTCATGATTCAATTCATGATTCATGATTCAATTCATGATTCATGATTCGATTCATGATTCATGATTTATGATTCAATTCATGATTCATGATTCAATTCATGATTCATGATTCAATTCATGATTCATGATTCATGATTCAATTCATGATTCATGATTTAAATTATGATTCATGATTCAATTCATGATTCATGAATTATGATTTAATTCATGATTCATGATTCAATTCATGATTCGATTCATGATTCAATTCATGATTCGATTCATGATTCAATTCATGATTCAATTCATGATTCATGATTCAATTCATGATTCATGATTCAATTCATGATTCATGATTCAATTTATGATTCATGATTCAAGATTCAATTCATGATTCAATTCATGATTCATGATTCATGATTCAATTCATGATTCAAGATTCAATTCATGATTCAATTCATGATTCATGATTCAATTCATGATTCATGATTCAATGCTTGATTCATGATTCAATTTATGATTTATGATTCATGATTCAATTCATGATTCAATTCATGATTCATGATTCATGATTCAATTCATGATTCAATTCATGATTCATGATTCAATTCATAATTCATGATTCAATTCATGATTCAATTCATGATTCATGATTCGATTCATGATTCATGATTTTATCCATGATTTAATTCATGATTCATGATTCCTGATTCGATTCATGATTCAATTCATGATTCATGATTCATGATTCATGATTTAATTCATGATTCATGATTCATGATTCATGATTCAATTTATGATTCATGATGTATGATTCATGATTCATGATTCAATTTACGATTCATGATTCATGATTCATGATTCAATTCATGATTCATAATTAATGATTTGATTCATGATTCATGATTCAATTCATATTTCATGATTCAATTCATGATTCATCATTCATGATTCAATTCATGATTCATGATTTAAATTATGATTTATGATTCATAATTCTTGATTCATAATTCATGATTTAATTCATGATTCAATTTATGATTCATGATTCATGATTCAATTCATGATTCATGATTCATGATTCAATTCATGATTCATGATTCATAATTCAATTCATGATTCATGATTCGATTCATGATTCATGATTCATGATTCAATTCATGATTCATGATTCAATTCATGATTCATGATTCGATTCATGATTCATGATTCATGATTCAATTCATGATTCATGATTCAATTCATGATTCATGATTCAATTCATGATTCATGATTCAATTCATGATTCATGATTTAAATTATGATTCATGATTCAATTCATGATTCATGAATTATGATTTAATTCATGATTCATGATTCAATTCATGATTCGATTCATGATTCAATTCATGATTCGATTCATGATTCAATCATGATTCAATTCATGATTCATGATTCAATTCATGATTCATGATTCAATTCATGATTCATGATTCAATTTATGATTCATGATTCAAGATTCAATTCATGATTCATGATTCATGATTCAATTCATGATTCATGATTCAATTCATGATTCAATTCATGATTCAATTCATGATTTATGATTCAATTCATAATTCATGATTCAATTCATGATTCAATTCTTGATTCATGATTCATGATTTTATCCATGATTTAATTCATGATTCATGATTCCTGATTCGATTCATGATTCAATTCATGATTCATGATTCATGATTCATGATTTAATTCATGATTCATGATTCATGATTCATGATTCAATTTATGATTCATGATTTATGATTCATGATTCATGATTCAATTCATGATTCATAATTAATGATTTGATTCATGATTCATGATTCAATTCCTAATTCATGATTCAATTCATGATTCATCATTCATGATTCAATTCATGATTCATGATTCATGATTCAATTGATGATTCATAATTCATGATTCTTGATTCAATTCATGATTCATGATTCATGCTTCAATTCATGATTCATGATTCAATTCTTGATTCATAATTCATGATTCAATTAATGATTCATGATTCAATTCATGATTCATGATTCAATTCATGATTCAATTCATGATTCAATTCATGATTCATGATTCAATTCATGATTCATGATTCAATTCATGATTCATGAATTATGATTTAATTCATGATTCATGATTCAATTCATGATTCGATTCATGATTCAATTCATGATTCGATTCATGATTCAATTCATGATTAATGATTCAAGTCATGATTCAATTCATGATTCATGATTCAATGCATGATTCATGATTCAATTTATGATTCATGATTCATGATTCAATTCATGATTCAATTCATGATTCATGATTCATGATTCAATTCATGATTCATGATTCAATTCATGATTCAATTCATGATTCATGATTCAATTCATAATTCATGATTCAATTCATGATTCAATTCATGATTCATGATTCGATTCATGATTCATGATTTTATCCATGATTTAATTCATGATTCATGATTCCTGATTTGATTCATGATTCAATTCATGATTCATGATTCATGATTCATGATTTAATTCATGATTCATGATTCATGATTCAATTTATGATTCATGATTTATGATTCATGATTCATGATTCAATTTACGATTCATGATTCATGATTCAATTCATGATTCATAATTAATGATTTGATTCATGATTCATGATTCAATTCATATTTCATGATTCAATTCATGATTCATAATTCATGATTCAATTCATGATTCATGATTCATGATTCAATTCATGATTCATGATTTAAATTATGATTTATGATTCATGATTCTTGATTCATAATTCATGATTTAATTCATGATTCAATTTATGATTCATGATTCATGATTCAATTCATGATTCATGATTCATGATTCAATTCATGATTCATGATTCATAATTCAATTCATGATTCATGATTCGATTCATGATTCATGATTCATGATTCAATTCATGATTCATGATTCAATTCATGATTCATGATTCAATTCATGATTCATGATTCAATTCATGATTCATGATTCAATTCATGATTCATGATTTAAATTATGATTCATGAATTATGATTTAATTCATGATTCATGATTCAATTCATGATTCGATTCATGATTCAATTCATGATTCGATTCATGATTCAATTCATGATTCAATTCATGATTCATGATTCAATTCATGATTCATGATTCAATTCATGATTCATGATTCAATTTATGATTCATGATTCAAGATTCAATTCATGATTCATGATTCATGATTCAATTCATGATTCATGATTCAATTCATAATTCAATTCATGATTTATGATTCAATTCATAATTCATGATTCAATTCATGATTCAATTCTTGATTCATGATTCATGATTTTATCCATGATTTAATTCATGATTCATGATTCCTGATTCGATTCATGATTCAATTCATGATTCATGATTCATGATTCATGATTTAATTCATGATTCATGATTCATGATTCATGATTCAATTTATGATTCATGATTTATGATTCATGATTCATGATTCAATTCATGATTCATAATTAATGATTTGATTCATGATTCATGATTCATCATTCAATTCATGATTCAATTCATGATTTATGATTCATGATTCAATTGATGATTCATAATTCATGATTCTTGATTCAATTCATGATTCATGATTCATGCTTCAATTCATGATTCATGATTCAATTCTTGATTCATAATTCATGATTCAATTAATGATTCATGATTCAATTCATGATTCATGATTCGATTCATGATTCATGATTTTATCCATGATTTAATTCATGATTCATGATTCCTGATTCGATTCATGATTCATGATTCAATTCATGATTCATGACTCATGATTCATGATTTAATTCATGATTCATGATTCAATTCATGATTCATGATTCATGATTCATGATTCAATTCATGATTCATGATTCAATTCATGATTCAATTCATGATTCAACTCATGATTCAATTCATGATTCATGATTCAATTCATAATTCATGATTCAATTCATGATTCAATTCATGATTCATGATTCGATTCATGATTCATGATTTTATCCATGATTTAATTCATGATTCATGATTCCTGATTCGATTCATGATTCATGATTCAATTCATGATTCATGATTCATGATTCATGATTTAATTCATGATTCATGATTCATGATTCATGATTCAATTTATGATTCATGATTCATGATTCATGATTCAATTTATGATTCATGATTCATGATTCAATTCATGATTCATAATTAATGATTCGATTCATGATTCATGATTCAATTCATAATTCATGATTCAATTCATGATTCATCATTCATGATTCAATTCATGATTCATGATTCAATTCATGATTCATGATTCGATTCATGATTCATGATTTATGATTCAATTCATGATTCATGATTCAATTCATGATTCATGATTCAATTCATGATTCATGATTCATGATTCAATTCATGATTCATGATTTAAATTATGATTCATGATTCAATTCATGATTCATGAATTATGATTTAATTCATGATTCATGATTCAATTCATGATTCGATTCATGATTCAATTCATGATTCGATTCATGATTCAATTCATGATTCAATTCATGATTCATGATTCAATTCATGATTCATGATTCAATTCATGATTCATGATTCAATTTATGATTCATGATTCAAGATTCAATTCATGATTCAATTCATGATTCATGATTCATGATTCAATTCATGATTCAAGATTCAATTCATGATTCAATTCATGATTCATGATTCAATTCATGATTCATGATTCAATGCTTGATTCATGATTCAATTTATGATTTATGATTCATGATTCAATTCATGATTCAATTCATGATTCATGATTCATGATTCAATTCATGATTCAATTCATGATTCATGATTCAATTCATAATTCATGATTCAATTCATGATTCAATTCATGATTCATGATTCGATTCATGATTCATGATTTTATCCATGATTTAATTCATGATTCATGATTCCTGATTCGATTCATGATTCAATTCATGATTCATGATTCATGATTCATGATTTAATTCATGATTCATGATTCATGATTCATGATTCAATTTATGATTCATGATGTATGATTCATGATTCATGATTCAATTTACGATTCATGATTCATGATTCATGATTCAATTCATGATTCATAATTAATGATTTGATTCATGATTCATGATTCAATTCATATTTCATGATTCAATTCATGATTCATCATTCATGATTCAATTCATGATTCATGATTTAAATTATGATTTATGATTCATAATTCTTGATTCATAATTCATGATTTAATTCATGATTCAATTTATGATTCATGATTCATGATTCAATTCATGATTCATGATTCATGATTCAATTCATGATTCATGATTCATAATTCAATTCATGATTCATGATTCGATTCATGATTCATGATTCATGATTCAATTCATGATTCATGATTCAATTCATGATTCATGATTCGATTCATGATTCATGATTCATGATTCAATTCATGATTCATGATTCAATTCATGATTCATGATTCAATTCATGATTCATGATTCAATTCATGATTCATGATTTAAATTATGATTCATGATTCAATTCATGATTCATGAATTATGATTTAATTCATGATTCATGATTCAATTCATGATTCGATTCATGATTCAATTCATGATTCGATTCATGATTCAATTCATGATTCAATTCATGATTCATGATTCAATTCATGATTCATGATTCAATTCATGATTCATGATTCAATTTATGATTCATGATTCAAGATTCAATTCATGATTCATGATTCATGATTCAATTCATGATTCATGATTCAATTCATGATTCAATTCATGATTCAATTCATGATTTATGATTCAATTCATAATTCATGATTCAATTCATGATTCAATTCTTGATTCATGATTCATGATTTTATCCATGATTTAATTCATGATTCATGATTCCTGATTCGATTCATGATTCAATTCATGATTCATGATTCATGATTCATGATTTAATTCATGATTCATGATTCATGATTCATGATTCAATTTATGATTCATGATTTATGATTCATGATTCATGATTCAATTCATGATTCATAATTAATGATTTGATTCATGATTCATGATTCAATTCCTAATTCATGATTCAATTCATGATTCATCATTCATGATTCAATTCATGATTCATGATTCATGATTCAATTGATGATTCATAATTCATGATTCTTGATTCAATTCATGATTCATGATTCATGCTTCAATTCATGATTCATGATTCAATTCTTGATTCATAATTCATGATTCAATTAATGATTCATGATTCAATTCAATGATTCATGATTCAATTCATGATTCAATTCATGATTCAATTCATGATTCATGATTCAATTCATGATTCATGATTCAATTCATGATTCATGAATTATGATTTAATTCATGATTCATGATTCAATTCATGATTCGATTCATGATTCAATTCTCATGATTCATGATTCATGATTTCATGATTCATTATGATTCATGATTTAATTCATGATTCATGATTCAATTCTTGATCCATGATTCAATTCATGATTCATGATCTATGATTCAATTCATGATTCATGATTCAATTCATGATTCATGATTCAATTCATGATTCATGATTCAATTCATGATTCAATTCATGATTCATGATTCAATTCATAATTCATGATTCAATTCATGATTCAATTCATGATTCATGATTCGATTCATGATTCATGATTTTATCCATGATTTAATTCATGATTCATGATTCCTGATTTGATTCATGATTCAATTCATGATTCATGATTCATGATTCATGATTTAATTCATGATTCATGATTCATGATTCAATTTATGATTCATGATTTATGATTCATGATTCATGATTCAATTTACGATTCATGATTCATGATTCAATTCATGATTCATAATTAATGATTTGATTCATGATTCATGATTCAATTCATATTTCATGATTCAATTCATGATTCATAATTCATGATTCAATTCATGATTCATGATTCATGATTCAATTCATGATTCATGATTTAAATTATGATTTATGATTCATGATTCTTGATTCATAATTCATGATTTAATTCATGATTCAATTTATGATTCATGATTCATGATTCAATTCATGATTCATGATTCATGATTCAATTCATGATTCATGATTCATAATTCAATTCATGATTCATGATTCGATTCATGATTCATGATTCATGATTCAATTCATGATTCATGATTCAATTCATGATTCATGATTCAATTCATGATTCATGATTCAATTCATGATTCATGATTCAATTCATGATTCATGATTTAAATTATGATTCATGAATTATGATTTAATTCATGATTCATGATTCAATTCATGATTCGATTCATGATTCAATTCATGATTCGATTCATGATTCAATTCATGATTCAATTCATGATTCATGATTCAATTCATGATTCATGATTCAATTCATGATTCATGATTCAATTTATGATTCATGATTCAAGATTCAATTCATGATTCATGATTCATGATTCAATTCATGATTCATGATTCAATTCATAATTCAATTCATGATTTATGATTCAATTCATAATTCATGATTCAATTCATGATTCAATTCTTGATTCATGATTCATGATTTTATCCATGATTTAATTCATGATTCATGATTCCTGATTCGATTCATGATTCAATTCATGATTCATGATTCATGATTCATGATTTAATTCATGATTCATGATTCATGATTCATGATTCAATTTATGATTCATGATTTATGATTCATGATTCATGATTCAATTCATGATTCATAATTAATGATTTGATTCATGATTCATGATTCATCATTCAATTCATGATTCAATTCATGATTTATGATTCATGATTCAATTGATGATTCATAATTCATGATTCTTGATTCAATTCATGATTCATGATTCATGCTTCAATTCATGATTCATGATTCAATTCTTGATTCATAATTCATGATTCAATTAATGATTCATGATTCAATTCATGATTCATGATTCGATTCATGATTCATGATTTTATCCATGATTTAATTCATGATTCATGATTCCTGATTCGATTCATGATTCATGATTCAATTCATGATTCATGACTCATGATTCATGATTTAATTCATGATTCATGATTCAATTCATGATTCATGATTCATGATTCATGATTCAATTCATGATTCATGATTCAATTCATGATTCAATTCATGATTCAACTCATGATTCAATTCATGATTCATGATTCAATTCATAATTCATGATTCAATTCATGATTCAATTCATGATTCATGATTCGATTCATGATTCATGATTTTATCCATGATTTAATTCATGATTCATGATTCCTGATTCGATTCATGATTCATGATTCAATTCATGATTCATGATTCATGATTCATGATTTAATTCATGATTCATGATTCATGATTCATGATTCAATTTATGATTCATGATTCATGATTCATGATTCAATTTATGATTCATGATTCATGATTCAATTCATGATTCATAATTAATGATTCGATTCATGATTCATGATTCAATTCATAATTCATGATTCAATTCATGATTCATCATTCATGATTCAATTCATGATTCATGATTCATCATTCAATTCATGATTCAATTCATGATTCATCATTCAATTTATGATTCATGATTCATGATTCAATTCATGATTCATCATTCATGATTCATGATTCATCATTCAATTCATGATTCAATTCATGATTCATCATTCAATTTATGATTCATGATTCATGATTTATGATTCAATTCATGATTCAATTCATGATTCATGATTCATGATTCAATTCATGATTCATGACTCATGATTCATGATTTAATTCATGATTCATGATTCAATTCATGATTCATGATTCATGATTCATGATTCAATTCATGATTCATGATTCAATTCATGATTCAATTCATGATTCAATTCATGATTCAATTCATGATTCAATTCATAATTCATGATTCAATTCATGATTCAATTCATGATTCATGATTCGATTCATGATTCATGATTTTATCCATGATTTAATTCATGATTCATGATTCCTGATTCGATTCATGATTCATGATTCAATTCATGATTCATGATTCATGATTCATGATTTAATTCATGATTCATGATTCATGATTCATGATTCAATTTATGATTCATGATTCATGATTCATGATTCAATTTATGATTCATGATTCATGATTCAATTCATGATTCATAATTAATGATTCGATTCATGATTCATGATTCAATTCATAATTCATGATTCAATTCATGATTCATCATTCATGATTCAATTCATGATTCATGATTCATCATTCAATTCATGATTCAATTCATGATTCATCATTCAATTTATGATTCATGATTCATGATTCAATTCATGATTCATCATTCATGATTCAATTCATGATTCATGATTCATCATTCAATTCATGATTCAATTCATGATTCATCATTCAATTTATGATTCATGATTCATGATTTATGATTCAATTCATGATTCAATTCATGATTCATGATTCATGATTCAATTGATGATTCATAATTCATGATTCTTGATTCAATTCATGATTCATGATTCAATTCATGATTCAATTCATGATTTGATTCATGTTCCATGATTCATGATTCATGATTCGATTCATGATTCATGATTAATGCTTTAATTCATGATTCATGATTCAGATCTTGATTCATAATTCATGATTCAATTCATGATTCATGATTCATGATTTGATTCATTAATCATGCTTCAATTCATGATTCATGATTCAATTCTTGATTCATAATTCATGATTCATGATTCAATTCATGATTCATGATTCGATTCATGATTCTTGATTCATGATTCATGATTTGATTCATGATTCAATTTATGATTCATAATAAATGATTCGATTCATGATTCATGATTCAATTCTTGATTCATAATTCATGATTCAATTCATGATTCATGATTCATGATTCGATTCATGATTCATGCTTCAATTCATAATTCATGATTCAATTCTTGATTCATAATTCATGATTCATGATTGAATTCATGATTCATGATTTGATTCATGATTCTTGATTCATGATTCATGATTTGATTCATGATTCAATTTATGATTCATAATAAATGATTCGATTCATGATTCATGAATAAATTCATGATTCATGATTCATGATTCAATACATGATTCAATTCATGATTCATGATTCAATTCATGACTCATGATTCAATTCATGATTCATGATTTGATTCATGATTCAATTTATGATTCATGATTCATGATTCAATTCATGATTCATGATTCATGATTCAATTCATGATTCATGATTCATGATTCAATTCATGATTCATGATTCATAATTCAATTCATGATTCATGATTCGATTCATGATTCTTGATTCATGATTTATGATTTGATTCATGATTCATGATTCATGATTCATTTTTCATGATTCATAATTCAATTCATGATTCATGATTCGATTCATGATTCTTGATTCATGATTTATGATTCGATTCATGATTCATGATTCATGATTCATGATTCAATTCATGATCATGATTCGATTCATGATTCATGATTCATGATTCAATTCATGATTCATGATTCGATTCATGATTCATGATTCATGATTCAATTCATGATTCATGATTCAATTCATGATTCATGATTCATGATTCAATTCATGATTCATGATTCAATTCATGATTCATGATTTAAATTATGATTCATGATTCATGATTCATGATTCATGATTCAATTCATGATACATGAATTATGATTTAATTCATGATTCATGATTCAATTAATGATTCGATTCATGATTCAATTCATGATTCGATTCATGATTCAATTCATGATTAATGATTCAAGTCATGATTCAATTCATGATTCATGATTCAATTTATGATTCATGATTCATGATTAATTCATGATTCAATTCATGATTCATGATTCATGATTCAATTCATGATTCATGATTCAATTCATGATGCAATTCATGATTCAATTCATGATTCATGATTCAATTCATAATTCATGATTCAATTAATGATTCAATTCATGATTCATGATTCGATTCATGATTCATGATTTTATCCATGATTTAATTCATGATTCATGATTCCTGATTCGATTCATGATTCAATTCATGATTCATGATTCATGATTTAATTCATGATTCATGATTCATGATTCATGATTCAATTTATGATTCATGATTTATGATTCATGATTCATGATTCAATTTATGATTCATGATTCATGATTCAATTCATGATTCATAATTAATGATTCGATTCATGATTCATGATTCAATTCATAATTCATGATTCAATTCATGATTCATCATTCATGATTCAATTCATGATTCATGATTCATCATTCAATTCATGATTCAATTTATGATTCATGATTCAATTTATGTTTCATGATTCATGATTTATGATTCAATTCATGATTCATGATTCAATTCATGATTCAATTCATGATTCATGATTCATGATTCAATTGATGATTCTTGAATCATGATTTATGATTCGATTCATGATTCATGATTCATGATTCAATTCATGATTCATGATTCATGATTCATGATTCAATTCATGATTCATGATTCATGATTCAATTCATGATTCATGATTCAATTCATGATTCAATTCATGATTCAATTCATGATTCATGATTCAATTCATAAATCATGATTCAATTCATGATTCAATTCATGATTCATTATTCGATTCATGATTCATGATTTTATCCATGATTTAATTCATGATTCATGATTCCTGATTCGATTCATGATTCATGATTCAATTCATGATTCATGATTCATGATTCATGATTCAATTCATGATTCATGATTCATGATTCAATTCATGATTCATGATTCAATTCATGATTCAATTCATGATTCATGATTCAATTTATAATTCATGATTCAATTCATGATTCAATTCATGATTCATGATTTTTATCCATGATTTAATTCATGATTCATGATTTCTGATTCATGATTTAATTCATGATTCAATTTATGATTCATGATTCATGATTCATGATTCATGATTCAATTTATGATTCATGATTCATGATTCAATTCATGATTCATAATTAATGATTCGATTCATGATTCATGATTCAAGTCATAATTCATGATTCAATTCATAATTCATGATTCAATTCATGATTCATCATTCATGATTCAATTCATGATTCATGATTCATCATTCAATTCATGATTCAATTCATGATTCATCATTCAATTTATGATTCATGATTCATGATTTATGATTCAATTCATGATTCAATTCATGATTCATGATTCATGATTCAATTGATGATTCATAATTCATGATTCTTCATTCAATTCATGATTCGTGATTCAATTCATGATTCAATTCATGATTTGATTCATGTTTCATGATTCATGATTCATGATTTGATTCATGATTCATGATTCAGATCCTGATTCATAATTCATGATTCAATTCATGATTCATGATTCATGATTCGATTCATTAATCATGCTTCAATTCATGATTCATGATTCAATTCTTGATTCATAATTCATGATACATGATTCAATTCATGATTCATGATTCGATTCATGATTCTTGATTCATGATTTGATTCATGATTCAATTTATGATTCATAATAAATGATTTGATTCATGATTCATGATTCAATTCTTGATTCATAATTCATGATTCAATTCATGATTCATGATTCATGATTCGATTCATGATTCATGCTTCAATTCATGATTCATGATTCAATTCTTGATTCATAATTCATGATTCATGATTCAATTCATGATTCATGATTTGATTCATGATTCTTGATTCATGATTCATGATTCATGATTTGATTCATGATTCAATTTATGATTCATAATAAATGATTCGATTCATGATTCATGATTCAATTTATGATTCATGATTCATGATTCAATTCATGATTCAATTCATGATTCATGATTCAATTCATGATTCATAAATCATGATTCATGATTCAATTCATAATTCATGATTCATGATTCAATTCATGATTCATGATTCAATTCCTGATTCATGATTCATGATTCAATTCATGATTTATGATCCAATTCATGATTCATGATTTAATTCATGATTCAATTCCTGATTCAATTCATGATTCATGATTCAATTCATGATTCATGATTCATGATTCAATTCATGATTCATGATTCAATTCATGATTCAATTCATGATTCAATTCATGATTCATGATTCAATTCATAATTCATGATTCAATTCATGATTCATGATTCGATTCATGATTCATGATTTTATCCATGATTTAATTCATGATTCATGATTCCTGATTTGATTAATGATTCATGATTCAATTCATGATTCATGATTCATGATTCATGATTTAATTCATGATTCATGATTCATGATTCATGATTCAATTTATGATTCATGATTCATGATTCATGATTCAATTCATGATTCATAATTAATGATTCAATTCATGATTCATGATTCAATTCATAATTCATGATTCAATTCATGATTCATCATTCATGATTCAATTCATGATTCATGATTCATCATTCAATTCATGATTCAATTCATGATTCATCATTCAATTTATGATTCATGATTCATGATTCAATTCATGATTCATCATTCATGATTCAATTCATGATTCATGATTCATGATTCAATTCATGATTCAATTCATGATTCATCATTCAATTTATGATTCATGATTCATGATTTATGATTCAATTCATGATTCAATTCATGATTCATGATTCATGATTCAATTGATGATTCAAAATTCATGATTATTGATTCAATTCCATGATTCATGATTCAATTCATGACTCATGATTCAATTCATGATTCATGATTTGATTCATGATTCAATTTATGATTCATGATTCATGATTCAATTCATGATTCATGATTCATGATTCAATTCATGATTCATGATTCATAATTCAATTCATGATTCATAATTCGATTCATGATTCTTGATTCATGATTTATGATTTGATTCATGATTCATGATGCATGATTCATTTCATGATTCATGATTCAATTCATGATTCATGATTCAATTCATGATTCATGATTCATGATTCAATTCATGATTCATGATTCATAATTCAATTCATGATTCATGATTCGATTCATGATTCTTGATTCATGATTTATGATTCGATTCATGATTCATGATTCATGATTCATGATTCAATTCATGATTCATGATTCGATTCATGATTCATGATTCATGATTCAATTCATGATTCATGATTCGATTCATGATTCATGATTCATGATTCAATTCATGATTCATGATTCAATTCATGATTCATGATTCAATTCATGATTCATGATTCAATTCATGATTCATGATTTAAATTATGATTCATGATTCATGATTCATGATTCATGATTCAATTCATGATTCATGAATTATGATTTAATTCATGATTCATGATTCAATTAATGATTCGATTCATGATTCAATTCATGATTCGATTCATGATTCAATTCATGATTAATGATTCAAGTCATGATTCAATTCATGATTCATGATTCAATTCATGATTCATGATTCAATTTATGATTCATGATTCATGATTAAATTCATGATTCAATTCATGATTCATGATTCATGATTCAATTCATGATTCATGATTCAATTCATGATTCAATTCATGATTCAATTCATGATTCATGATTCAATTCATAATTCATGATTCAATTCATGATTCA
The DNA here is from genome assembly GCF_038048845.1 of Mixophyes fleayi. NCBI lineage: Eukaryota > Metazoa > Chordata > Amphibia > Anura > Limnodynastidae > Mixophyes > Mixophyes fleayi. Next base: position 35,970 of record NW_027446575.1, on the reverse strand, counting down.
ATTCATGATTCATGATTCGATTCATGATTCATGATTTTATCCATGATTTAATTCATGATTCCTGATTCGATTCATGATTCAATTCATGATTCATGATTCATGATTAATGATTTAATTCATGATTCATGATTCATGATTCATGATTCAATTTATGATTCATGATTTATGATTCATGATTCATGATTCAATTTATGATTCATGATTCATGATTCAATTCATGATTCATAATTAATGATTCGATTCATGATTCATGATTCAATTCATAATTCATGATTCAATTCATGATTCATCATTCATGATTCAATTCATGATTCATGATTCATCATTCAATTCATGATTCAATTTATGATTCATGATTCAATTTATGTTTCATGATTCATGATTTATGATTCAATTCATGATTCATAATTCAATTCATGATTCAATTCATGATTCATGATTCATGATTCAATTGATGATTCTTGAATCATGATTTATGATTCGATTCATGATTCATGATTCATGATTCAATTCATGATTCATGATTTATGATTCATGATTCAATTCATGATTCATGATTCATGATTCAATTCATGATTCATGATTCAATTCATGATTCAATTCATGATTCAATTCATGATTCATGATTCAATTCATAAATCATGATTCAATTCATGATTCAATTCATGATTCATTATTCGATTCATGATTCATGATTTTATCCATGATTTAATTCATGATTCATGATTCCTGATTCAATTCATGATTCATGATTCAATTCATGATTCATGATTCATGATTCAATTCATGATTCATGATTCAATTCATGATTCAATTCATGATTCATGATTCAATTTATAATTCATGATTCAATTCATGATTCAATTCATGATTCATGATTTTATCCATGATTTAATTCATGATTCATGATTTCTGATTCGATTCATGATTCATGATTCAATTCATGATTCATGATTCATGATTCATGATTTAATTCATGATTCATGATTCATGATTCATGATTCAATTCATGATTCATAATTAATGATTCGATTCATGATTCATGATTCAAGTCATAATTCATGATTCAAATCATAATTCATGATTCAATTCATGATTCATCATTCATGATTCAATTCATGATTCATCATTCAATTTATGATTCATGATTCATGATTTATGATTCAATTCATGATTCAATTCATGATTCATGATTCATGATTCAATTGATGATTCATAATTCATGATTCTTCATTCAATTCATGATTCGTGATTCAATTCATGATTCAATTCATGATTTGATTCATGTTTCATGATTCATGATTCATGATTCGATTCATGATTCATGATTCAGATCCTGATTCATAATTCATGATTCAATTCATGATTCATGATTCATGATTCGATTCATTAATCATGCTTCAATTCATGATTCATGATTCAATTCTTGATTCATAATTCATGATACATGATTCAATTCATGATTCATGATTTGATTCATGATTCTTGATTCATGATTCATGATTTGATTCATGATTCAATTTATGATTCATAATAAATGATTCGATTCATGATTCATGATTCAATTCTTGATTCATAATTCATGATTCAATTCATGATTCATGATTCATGATTCGATTCATGATTCATGCTTCAATTCATGATTCATGATTCAATTCTTGATTCATAATTCATGATTCATGATTCAATTCATGATTCATGATTTGATTCATGATTCTTGATTCATGATTCATGATTCATGATTTGATTCATGATTCAATTTATGATTCATAATAATTGATTCGATTCATGATTCATGATTCAATTTATGATTCATGATTCATGATTCAATTCATAATTCAATTCATGATTCATGATTCAATTCATGATTCATAAATCATGATTCATGATTCAATTCATAATTCATGATTCATGATTCAATTCATGATTCATGATTCAATTCATGATTCATGATTCAATTCCTGATTCATGATTCAATTCATGATTTATGATCCAATTCATGATTCATGATTTAATTCATGATTCAATTCCTGATTCAATTCATGATTCATGATTCAATTCATGATTCATGATTCATGATTCAATTCATGATTCATGATTCAATTCATGATTCAATTCATGATTCAATTCATGATTCATGATTCAATTCATAATTCATGATTCAATTCATGATTCATGATTCGATTCATGATTCATGATTGTATCCATGATTTAATTCATGTTTCATGATTCCTGATTGATTAATGATTCATGATTCAATTCATGATTCATGATTCATGATTTAATTCATGATTCATGATTCATGATTCAATTTATGATTCATGATTCATGATTCATGATTCAATTCATGATTCATAATTAATGATTCAATTCATGATTCATGATTCAATTCATGATTCATGATTCATGATTCATGATTTAATTCATGATTCATGATTCATGATTCATGATTCAATTTATGATTCATGATTCATGATTCATGATTCAATTCATGATTCATAATTAATGATTCAATTCATGATTCATGATTCAATTCATAATTCATGATTCAATTCATGATTCATCATTCATGATTCAATTCATGATTCATGATTCATCATTCAATTCATGATTCAATTCATGATTCATCATTCAATTTATGATTCATGATTCATGATTCAATTCATGATTCATCATTCATGATTCAATTCATGATTCATGATTCAATTCATGATTCAATTCATGATTCATCATTCAATTTATGATTCATGATTCATGATTTATGATTCAATTCATGATTCAATTCATGATTCATGATTCATGATTCAATTGATGATTCATAATTCATGATTCTTGATTCAATTCATGATTCATGATTCAATTCATGATTCAATTCATGATTTGATTCATGTTCCATGATTCAGATCTTGATTCATAATTCATGATTCAATTCATGATTCATGATTCATGATTCGATTCATTAATCATGCTTCAATTCATGATTCATGATTCAATTCTTGATTCATAATTCATGATTCATGATTCAATTCATGATTCATGATTCGACTCATGATTCTTGATTCATGATTCATGATTTGATTCATGATTCAATTTATGATTCATAATAAATGATTCGATTCATGATTCATGATTCAATTCTTGATTCATAATTCATGATTCAATTCATGATTCATGATTCATGATTCGATTCATGATTCATGCTTCAATTCATAATTCATGATTCAATTCTTGATTCATAATTCATGATTCATGATTGAATTCATGATTCATGATTTGATTCATGATTCTTGATTCATGATTCATGATTTGATTCATGATTCAATTTATGATTCATAATAAATGATTCGATTCATGATTCATGATTAAATTCATGATTCATGATTCATGATTCAATTCATGATTCAATTCATGATTCATGACTCAATTCATGACTCATGATTCAATTCATGATTCATGATTTGATTCATGATTCAATTTATGATTCATGATTCATGATTCAATTCATGATTCATGATTCATGATTCAATTCATGATTCATGATTCATAATTCAATTCATGATTCATGATTCGATTCATGATTCTTGATTCATGATTTATGATTTGATTCATGATTCATGATTCATGATTCATTTCATGATTCATGATTCAATTCATGATTCATGATTCAATTCATGATTCATGATTCATGATTCAATTCATGATTCATGATTTAAATTATGATTCATGATTCATGATTCTTGATTCATGATTCATGATTTAATTCATGATTCAATTTATGATTCATGATTCATGATTCAATTCATGATTCATGATTCATGATTCAATTCATGATTCATGATTCATAATTCAATTCATGATTCATGATTCGATTCATGATTCTTGATTCATGATTTATGATTCGATTCATGATTCATGATTCATGATTCATGATTCAATTCATGATTCATGATTCGATTCATGATTCATGATTCATGATTCAATTCATGATTCATGATTCAATTCATGATTCATGATTCAATTCATGATTCATGATTCAATTCATGATTCATGATTTAAATTATGATTCATGATTCATGATTCATGATTCATGATTCAATTCATGATTCATGAATTATGATTTAATTCATGATTCATGATTCAATTAATGATTCGATTCATGATTCAATTGATGATTTGATTCATGATTCAATTCATGATTAATGATTCAAGTCATGATTCAATTCATGATTCATGATTCAATTCATGATTCATGATTCAATTTATGATTCATGATTCATGATTAAATTCATGATTCAATTCATGATTCATGATTCATGATTCAATTCATGATTCATGATTCAATTCATGATTCAATTCATGATTCAATTCATGATTCATGATTCAATTCATAATTCATGATTCAATTCATGATTCAATTCATGATTCATGATTCGATTCATGATTCATGATTTTATCCATGATTTAATTCATGATTCATGATTCCTGATTCGATTCATGATTCAATTCATGATTCATGATTCATGATTCATGATTTAATTCATGATTCATGATTCATGATTCATGATTCAATTTATGATTCATGATTTATGATTCATGATTCATGATTCAATTTATGATTCATGATTCATGATTCAATTCATGATTCATAATTAATGATTCGATTCATGATTCATGATTCAATTCATAATTCATGATTCAATTCATGATTCATCATTCATGATTCAATTCATGATTCATGATTCATCATTCAATTCATGATTCAATTTATGATTCATGATTCAATTTATGTTTCATGATTCATGATTTATGATTCAATTCATGTTTCATGATTCAATTCATGATTCAATTCATGATTCATGATTCATGATTCAATTGATGATTCTTGAATCATGATTTATGATTCGATTCATGATTCATGATTCAATTCATGATTCATGATTCATGATTCAATTCATGATTCATGATTCATGATTCAATTCATGATTCATGATTCAATTCATGATTCAATTCATGATTCAATTCATGATTCATGATTCAATTCATAATTCATGATTCAATTCATGATTCAATTCATGATTCATTATTCGATTCATGATTCATGATTTTATCCATGATTTAATTCATGATTCATGATTCCTGATTCGATTCATGATTCATGATTCAATTCATGATTCATGATTCATGATTCATGATTCAATTCATGATTCATGATTCAATTCATGATTCATGATTCAATCATGATTCATGATTCAATTCATGATTCAATTCATGATTCATGATTCAATTCATAATTCATGATTCAATTCATGATTCAATTCATGATTCATGATTTTATCCATGATTTAATTCATGATTCATGATTCCTGATTCGATTCATGATTCATGATTCAATTCATGATTCATGATTCATGATTCATGATTTAATTCATGATTCATGATTCATGATTCATGATTCAATTTATGATTCATGATTCATGATTCATGATATATGATTCAATTTATGATTCATGATTCATGATTCATGATTCAATTCATGAATTATAATTAATGATTCGATTCATGATTCATGATTCAAGTCATAAATCATGATTCAATTCATAATTCATGATTCAATTCATGATTCATCATTCATGATTCAATTCATGATTCATGATTCATCATTCAATTCATGATTCAATTCATGATTCATCATTCAATTTATGATTCATGATTCATGATTTATGATTCAATTCATGATTCAATTCATGATTCATGATTCATGATTCAATTGATGATTCATAATTTATGATTCTTCATTCAATTCATGATTCGTGATTCAATTCATGATTCAATTCATGATTTGATTCATGTTTCATGATTCATGATTCGATTCATGATTCATGATTCGATTCATGATTCATGATTCATGCTTTAATTCATGATTCATGATTCAGATCCTGATTCATAATTCATGATTCAATTCATGATTCATGATTCATGATTCGATTCATTAATCATGCTTCAATTCATGATTTATGATTCAATTCTTGATTCATAATTCATGATACATGATTCAATTCATGATTCATGATTCGATTCATGATTCTTGATTCATGATTCATGATTTGATTCATGATTCAATTTATAATTCATAATAAATGATTCGATTCATGATTCATGATTCAATTTATGATTCATGATTCATGATTCAATTCATGATTCAATTCATGATTCATGATTCAATTCATGATTCATAAATCATGATTCATGATTCAATTCATAATTCATGATTCATGATTCAATTCATGATTCATGATTCAATTCATGATTCATGATTCAATTCATGATTCATGATTCATGATTCAATTCATGATTTATGATCCAATTCATGATTCATGATTTAATTCATGATTCAATTCCTGATTCAATTCATGATTCATGATTCAATTCATGATTCATGATTCATGATTCAATTCATGATTCAATTCATGATTCATGATTCAATTCATGATTCAATTCATGATTCAATTCATGATTCATGATTCAATTCATAATTCATGATTCAATTCATGATTCATGATTCAATTCATGATTCATGATTTTATCCATGATTTAATTCATGATTCATGATTCCTGATTTGATTAATGATTCATGATTCAATTCATGATTCATGATTCATGATTCATGATTTAATTCATGATTAATGATTCATGATTCATGATTCAATTTATGATTCATGATTCATGATTCATGATTCAATTCATGATTCATAATTAATGATTCAATTCATGATTCATGATTCAATTCATAATTCATGATTCAATTCATGATTCATCATTCATGATTCAATTCATGATTCATGATTCATCATTCAATTCATGATTCAATTCATGATTCATGATTCAATTTATGATTCATGATTCATGATTTATGATTCAATTCATGATTCATGATTCAATTTATGATTCATGATTCATGATTTATGATTCAATTCATGATTCATGATTCAATTCATGATTCAATTCATGATTCATGAATCATGATTCAATTGATGATTCATAATTCATGATTCTTGATTCAATTCATGATTCATGATTCAATTCATGATTCAATTTATGATTTGATTCATGTTTCATGATTCATGATTCATGATTCATGATTCGATTCATGATTCATGATTCGATTCATGATTCATGCTTCAATTCATGATTCATGATTTAATTCTTGATTCATAATTCATGATTCAATTCATGATTCATGATTCATGATTCGATTCATTAATCATGCTTCAATTCATGATTCATGATTCAATTCTTGATTCATAATTCATGATTCATGATTCAATTCATGATTCATGATTCGATTCATGATTCTTGATTCATGATTCATGATTTGATTCATAATTCAATTTATGATTCATAATACATGATTCGATTCATGATTCATGATTTAATTCTTGATTCATATTTCATGATTCAATTCATGATTCATGATTCATGATTCGATTCATGATTCATGCTTCAATTCATGATTCATGATTCAATTCTTGATTCATAATTCATGATTCATGATTCAATTCATGATTCATGATTTGATTCATGATTCAATTTATGATTCATAATAAATGATTCGATTCATGATTCATGATTCTATTCATGATTCATGATTAAATTCACGATTCATGATTCAATTCATGATTCAATTCATGATTCATGATTTGATTCATGATTCATGATTCAATTCATGATTCATGATTCATGATTCAATTCATGTTTCATGATTCATAATTCAATTCATGATTCATGATTCGATTCATGATTCTTGATTCATGATTTATGATTCGATTCATGATTCATGATTCATGATTCAATTCATGATTCATGATTCAATTCATGATTCATGATTCATGATTCAATTCATGATTCATGATTCAATTCATGATTCAATTCATGATTCATGATTTAAATTATGATTCATGATTCATGATTCATGATTCAATTCATGATTCATGAATTATGTTTTAATTCATGATTCATGATTCAATTCATGATTCGATTCATGATTCAATTCATGATTCGATTCATGATTCAATTCATGATTCATGATTCGATTTATGATTCATGAATCATGATTCAATTCATGATTAATGATTCAAGTCATGATTCAATTCATGATTCATGATTCAATTCATGATTCATGATTTGATTCATGATTCAATTCATGAGTCATGATTAATTTCATGATTCAATTCATGATTCATGATTTGATTCATGATTCATGATTCATGATTCGATTCATGATTCGATTCATGATTCATGATTCATGATTCAATTCATGATTCATGACTCAATTCATGATTCGATTCATGATTCAATTCATGATTCGATTCATGATTCAATTCATGATTAATGATTCAAGTCATGATTCATCATTCAATTCATGATTCAATTTATGATTCATGATTCAATTTATGATTCATGATTCATGATTTATGATTCAATTCATGATTCATGATTCATGCTTCAATTCATGATTCATGATTCAATTCTTGATTCATAATTCATGATTCAATTCATGATTCATGATTCAATTCATGATTCATGATTCAATTCATGATTCAATTCATGATTCAATTCATGATTCATGATTCAATTCATAATTCATGTTTCAATTCATGATTCAATTCATGATTCATGATTCGATTCATGATTCATGATTTTATCCATGATTTAATTCATGATTCATGATTCCTGATTCGATTCATGATTCATGATTCAATTCATGATTCATGATTCATGATTCATGATTCAATTCATGATTCATGATTCAATTCATGATTCATGATTCATGATTCATGATTCAATTCATGATTCATGATTCAATTCATGATTCAATTCATGATTCAATTCATGATTCATGATTCAATTCATAATTCATGATTCAATTCATGATTCATGATTCGATTCATGATTCATGATTTTATCCATGATTTAATTCATGATTCATGATTCCTGATTCAATTCATGATTCACGATTCAATTCATGATTCATGATTCATGATTCATGATTTAATTCATGATTCATGATTCATGATTCATGATTCAATTTATGATTCATGATTCATGATTCATGATTCAATTTATGATTCATGATTCATGATTCATGATTCAATTCATGATTCATAATTAATGATTCGATTCATGATTCATGATTCAATTCATAATTCATGATTCAATTCATGATTCATCATTCATGATTCAATTCATGATTCATGATTCATCATTCAATTCGTGATTCAATTCATGATTCATCATTCAATTTATGATTAATGATTCATGATTTATGATTCAATTCATGATTCAATTTATGATTCATGATTCAATTTATGTTTCATGATTCATGATTTATGATTCAATTCATGATTCATGATTCAATTCATGATTCAATTCATGATTCTTGATTCATGATTCAATTGATGATTCTTGAATCATGATTTATGATTCGATTCATGATTCATGATTCATGATTCAATTCATGATTCATGATTCATGATTCAATTCATGATTCATGATTCATGATTCAATTCATGATTCATGATTCAATTCATGATTCAATTCATGATTCATGATTCAATTCATAATTCATGATTCAAATCATGATTCAATTCATGATTCATGATTTGATTCATGATTCATGATTCAAGATTCGATTCATGATTCGATTCATGATTCATGATTCATGATTCAATTCATGATTCATGACTCAATTCATGATTCGATTCATGATTCAATTCATGATTCGATTCATGATTCAATTCATGATTAATGATTCAAGTCATGATTCAATTCATGATTCATGATTCAATTCATGATTCATGATTCAATTTATGATTCATGATTCCTGATTCGATTCATGATTCAATTCATGATTCATGATTCATGATTCATGATTCAATTCATGATTCAATTCATGATTCATGATTCATGATTCAATTGATGATTCATAATTCATGATTCTTGATTCAATTCATGATTCATGATTCATGATTCAATTCATGATTCAATTCATGATTCATGATTCAATTCATGATTCATGATTCAATTCATGATTCAATTCATGATTCAATTCATGATTCATGATTCAATTCATAATGCATGATTCAATTCATGATTCAATTCATGATTCATGATTCGATTCATGATTCAATTCATGATTCAATTCTTGATTCATAATTCATGATTCAATTCATGATTCATGATTCAATTCATGATTCATGATTCAATTCATGATTCAATTCATGATTCATGATTCAATTCATAATTCATGATTCAATTCATAATTCATGATTCAATTCATGATTCAATTCATGATTCATGATTCAATTTATGATTCATGATTTATGATTCATGATTCATGATTCAATTTATGATTCATGATTCATGATTCATGATTCAATTCATGATTCATAATTAATGATTCGATTCATGATTCATGATTCAATTCATAATTTATGATTCAATTCATGATTCATCATTCATGACTCAATTCATGATTCAATTCATGATTCATAATTAATGATTCGATTCATGATTCATGATTCAATTCATAATTTATGATTCAATTCATGATTCATCATTCATGACTCAATTCATGATTCATGATTCATCATTCAATTCATGATTCAATTTATGATTCATGATTCAATTTATGATTCATGATTCATGATTTATGATTCAATTCATGATTCATGATTCATGCTTCAATTCATGATTCATGATTCAATTCTTGATTCATAATTCATGATTCAATTCATGATTCATGATTCAATTCATGATTCATGATTCAATTCATGATTCAATTCATGATTCAATTCATGATTCATGATTCAATTCATAATTCATGTTTCAATTCATGATTCAATTCATGATTCATGATTCGATTCATGATTCATGATTTTATCCATGATTTAATTCATGATTCATGATTCCTGATTCGATTCATGATTCATGATTCAATTCATGATTCATGATTCATGATTCATGATTCAATTCATGATTCATGATTCAATTCATGATTCATGATTCATGATTCATGATTCAATTCATGATTCATGATTCAATTCATGATTCAATTCATGATTCAATTCATGATTCATGATTCAATTCATAATTCATGATTCAATTCATGATTCATGATTCGATTCATGATTCATGATTTTATCCATGATTTAATTCATGATTCATGATTCCTGATTCAATTCATGATTCACGATTCAATTCATGATTCATGATTCATGATTCATGATTTAATTCATGATTCATGATTCATGATTCATGATTCAATTTATGATTCATGATTCATGATTCATGATTCAATTTATGATTCATGATTCATGATTCATGATTCAATTCATGATTCATAATTAATGATTCGATTCATGATTCATGATTCAATTCATAATTCATGATTCAATTCATGATTCATCATTCATGATTCAATTCATGATTCATGATTCATCATTCAATTCGTGATTCAATTCATGATTCATCATTCAATTTATGATTAATGATTCATGATTTATGATTCAATTCATGATTCAATTTATGATTCATGATTCAATTTATGTTTCATGATTCATGATTTATGATTCAATTCATGATTCATGATTCAATTCATGATTCAATTCATGATTCTTGATTCATGATTCAATTGATGATTCTTGAATCATGATTTATGATTCGATTCATGATTCATGATTCATGATTCAATTCATGATTCATGATTCATGATTCAATTCATGATTCATGATTCATGATTCAATTCATGATTCATGATTCAATTCATGATTCAATTCATGATTCATGATTCAATTCATAATTCATGATTCAAATCATGATTCAATTCATGATTCATGATTCGATTCATGATTCATGATTTTATCCATGATTTAATTCATGATTCATGATTCCTGATTCGATTCATGATTCATGATTCAATTCATGATTCATGATTCATGATTCAATTCATGATTCATGATTCAATTCATGATTCATGATTCATGATTCAATTCATGATTCATGATTCAATTCATGATTCAATTCATGATTCAATTCATGATTCATGATTCATGATTCAATTCATGATTCATGATTCAATTCATGATTCATGATTCATGATTCAATTCATGATTCAATTCATGATTCATGATTTTATCCATGATTTAATTCATGATTCATGATTCCTGATTCGATTCATGATTCATGATTCAATTCATTAATTCATGATTCATGATTCATGATTTAATTCATGATTCATGATTCATGATTCATGATTCAATTTATGATTCATGATTCATGATTCATGATTCATGATTCAATTTATGATTCATGATTCTTGATTCATGATTCAATTCATGATTCATAAATAATGATTCGATTCATGATTCATGATTCAAGTCATAATTCATGATTCAATTCATAATTCATGATTCAATTCATGATTCATCATTCATGATTCAATTCATGATTCATGATTCATGATTCAATTCATAATTCAATTCATGATTCATCATTCAATTTATGATTCATGATTCATGATTTATGATTCAATTCATGATTCAATTCATGATTCATTATTCATGATTCAATTGATGATTCATAATTCATGATTCTTCATTCAATTCATGATTCGTGATTCAATTCATGATTCAATTCATGATTTGATTCATGTTTCATGATTCATGATTCATGATTCGATTCATGATTCATGATTCGATTCATGATTCATGATTCATGCTTTAATTCATGATTCATGATTCAGATCTTGATTCATAATTCATGATTCAATTCATGATTCATGATTCATGATTTGATTCATTAATCATGCTTCAATTCATGATTCATGATTCAATTCTTGATTCATAATTCATGATTCATGATTCAATTCATTATTCATGATTCGATTCATGATTCTTGATTAATGATTCATGATTTGATTCATGATTCAATTTATGATTCATAATAAATAATTCGATTCATGATTCATGATTCAATTCTTGATTCATAATTCATGATTCAATTCATGATTCATGATTCGATTCATAATTCATGCTTCAATTCATGATTCATGATTCAATTCTTGATTCATAATTCATGATTCATGACTCAATTCATGATTCATGATTTGATTCATGATTCTTGATTCATGATTCATGATTCATGATTTGATTCATGATTCAATTTATGATTCATAATAAATGATTTGATTCATGATTCATGATTCATGATTCAATTTATGATTCATGATTCATGATTCAATTCATGATTCAATTCATGATTCATGATTCATGATTCAATTCATGATTCATAAATCATGATTCATGATTCAATTCATAATTCATGATTCAATTCATAATTCATGATTCATGATTCAATTCATGATTCATGATTCAATTCATGATTCATGATTCAATTCCTGATTCATGATTCATGATTCAATTCATGATTTATGATCCAATTCATGATTCATGATTTAATTCATGATTCAATTCCTGATTCAATTCATGATTCATGATTCAATTCATGATTCATGATCCAATTCATGATTCATGATTTAATTCATGATTCAATTCCTGATTCAATTCATGATTCAATTCATGATTCATGATTCAATTCATAATTCATGATTCAATTCATGATTCATGATTCGATTCATGATTTTATCCATGATTTAATTCATGATTCATGATTCCTGATTTGATTAATGATTCATGATTCAATTCATGATTCATGATTCATGATTCATGATTTAATTCATGATTCATGATTCATGATTCATGATTCAATTTATGATTCATGATTCATGATTCATGATTCAATTCATTATTCATAATTAATTATTCAATTCATGATTCATGATTCAATTCATAATTCATGATTCAATTCATGATTCATCATTCATGATTCAATTCATGATTCATCATTCATCATTCATGATTCAATTCATGATTCATGATTCAATTTATGATTCATGATTCATGATTTATGCATCAATTCATGATTCATGATTCAATTCATGATTCAATTCATGATTCATGATTCATGATTCAATTGATGATTCATAATTCATGATTCTTGATTCAATTCATGATTCATGATTCAATTCATGATTCAATTCATGATTTGATTCATGTTTCATGATTCATGATTCATGATTCGATTCATGATTCATGATTCGATTCATGATTCATGATTCATGCTTCAATTCATGATTCATGATTTAATTCTTGATTCATAATTCATGATTCAATTCATGATTCATGATTCATGATTCGATTCATTAATCATGCTTCAATTCATGATTCATGATTCAATTCTTGATTCATAATTCATAATTCATGATTCAATTCATGATTCATGATTCGATTCATGATTCTTGATTCATGATTCATGATTTGATTCATGATTCAATTTATGATTCATAATACATGATTCGATTCATGATTCATGATTCAATTCTTGATTCATATTTCATGATTCAATTCATGATTCATGATTCATGATTTGATTCATGATTCATGCTTCAATTCATGATTCATGATTAAATTCTTGATTCATAATTCATGATTCATGATTCAATTCATGATTCATGATTTGATTCATGATTATTGATTCATGATTCATGATTTGATTCATGATTCAATTTATGATTCATAATAAATGATTCGATTCATGATTCATGATTCAATTCATGATTCTTGATTCATGATTCATGATTCTATTCATGATTCATGATTAAATTCACGATTCATGATTCAATTCATGATTCAATTCATGATTCATGATTCGATTCATGATTCATAATTCAATTCATGATTCATGATTCGATTCATAATTCTTGATTCATGATTTATGATTCGATTCATGATTCATGATTCATGATTCAATTCATGATTCATGATTCAATTCATGATTCATGATTCATGATTCAATTCATGATTCATGATTCAATTCATGATTCAATTCATGATTCATGATTTAAATTATGATTCATGATTTATGATTCATGATTCATGATTCAATTCATGATTCATGAATTATGATTTAATTCATGATTCATGATTCAATTCATGATTCGATTCATGATTCAATTCATGATTCGATTCATGATTCAATTCATGATTCATGATTCGATTTATGATTCATGAATCATGATTCAATTCATGATTAATGATTCAAGTCATGATTCAATTCATGATTCATGATTCAATTCATGATTCAATTCATGATTCATGATTCGATTCATGAGTCATGATTCATTTCATGATTTAATTCATGATTCATGATTTGATTCATGATTCATGATTCAATTTATGATTCATGATTCAGGATTCATGATTCGATTCATGATTCATGATTCATGATTCAATTCATGATTCATGACTCAATTCATGATTCGATTCATGATTCAATTCATGATTCATAATTCATGATTCTTGATTCAATTCATGATTCATGATTCATGCTTCAATTCATGATTCATGATTCAATTCTTGATTCATAATTCATGATTCAATTCATGATTCATGATTCAATTCATGATTCATGATTCAATTCATGATTCAATTCATGATTCAATTCATGATTCATGATTCAATTCATAATTCATGATTCAATTCATGATTCAATTCATGATTCATGATTCGATTCATGATTCATGATTTTATCCATGATTCATGATTTTATCCATGATTTAATTCATGATTCATGATTCCTGATTCGATTCATGATTCATAATTAATGATTCGATTCATGATTCATGATTCAATTCATAATTTATGATTCAATTCATGATTCATCATTCATGACTCAATTCATGATTCATGATTCATCATTCAATTCATGATTCAATTTATGATTCATGATTCAATTTATGATTCATGATTCATGATTTATGATTCAATTCATGATTCATGATTCAATTCATGATTCAATTCATGATTCATGATTCAATTGATGATTCATAATTCATGATTCTTGATTCAATTCATGATTCATGATTCATGCTTCAATTCATGATTCATGATTCAATTCTTGATTCATAATTCATGATTCAATTCATGATTCATGATTCAATTCATGATTCATGATTCAATTCATGATTCAATTCATGATTCAATTCATGATTCATGATTCAATTCATAATTCATGTTTCAATTCATGATTCAATTCATGATTCATGATTCGATTCATGATTCATGATTTTATCCATGATTTAATTCATGATTCATGATTCCTGATTCGATTCATGATTCATGATTCAATTCATGATTCATGATTCATGATTCATGATTCAATTCATGATTCATGATTCAATTCATGATTCATGATTCATGATTCATGATTCAATTCATGATTCATGATTCAATTCATGATTCAATTCATGATTCAATTCATGATTCATGATTCAATTCATAATTCCTGATTCAATTCATGATTCATGATTCGATTCATGATTCATGATTTTATCCATGATTTAATTCATGATTCATGATTCCTGATTCAATTCATGATTCATGATTCAATTCATGATTCATGATTCATGATTCATGATTTAATTCATGATTCATGATTCATGATTCAATTTATGATTCATGATTCATGATTCATGATTCAATTTATGATTCATGATTCATGATTCATGATTCAATTCATGATTCATAATTAATGATTCGATTCATGATTCATGATTCAATTCATAATTCATGATTCAATTCATGATTCATCATTCATGATTCAATTCATGATTCATGATTCATCATTCAATTCGTGATTCAATTCATGATTCATCATTCAATTTATGATTAATGATTCATGATTTATGATTCAATTCATGATTCAATTTATGATTCATGATTCAATTTATGTTTCATGATTCATGATTTATGATTCAATTCATGATTCATGATTCAATTCATGATTCAATTCATGATTCTTGATTCATGATTCAATTGATGATTCTTGAATCATGATTTATGATTCGATTCATGATTCATGATTCATGATTCAATTCATGATTCATGATTCATGATTCATGATTCAATTCATGATTCATGATTCATGATTCAATTCATGATTCATGATTCAATTCATGATTCAATTCATGATTCATGATTCAATTCATAATTCATGATTCAAATCATGATTCAATTCATGATTCATGATTCGATTCATGATTCATGATTTTATCCATGATTTAATTCATGATTCATGATTCCTGATTCGATTCATGATTCATGATTCAATTCATGATTCATGATTCATGATTCAATTCATGATTCATGATTCAATTCATGATTCATGATTCATGATTCAATTCATGATTCATTATTCAATTCATGATTCAATTCATGATTCAATTCATGATTCATGATTCATGATTCAATTCATGATTCATGATTCAATTCATGATTCATGATTCATGATTCAATTCATGATTCATGATTCAATTCATGATTCAATTCATGATTCATGATTTTATCCATGATTTAATTCATGATTCATGATTCCTGATTCGATTCATGATTCATGATTCAATTCATTAATTCATGATTCATGATTCATGATTTAATTCATGATTCATGATTCATGATTCATGATTCAATTTATGATTCATGATTCATGATTCATGATTCATGATTCAATTTATGATTCATGATTCTTGATTCATGATTCAATTCATGATTCATAAATAATGATTCGATTCATGATTCATGATTCAAGTCATAATTCATGATTCAATTCATAATTCATGATTCAATTCATGATTCATCATTCATGATTCAATTCATGATTCATGATTCAATTCATGATTCAATTCATGATTCATCATTCAATTTATGATTCATGATTCATGATTTATGATTCAATTCATGATTCAATTCATGATTCATTATTCATGATTCAATTGATGATTCATAATTCATGATTCTTCATTCAATTCATGATTCGTGATTCAATTCATGATTCAATTCATGATTTGATTCATGTTTCATGATTCATGATTCGATTCATGATTCATGATTCGATTCATGATTCATGATTCATGCTTTAATTCATGATTCATGATTCAGATCTTGATTCATAATTCATGATTCAATTCATGATTCATGATTCATGATTTGATTCATTAATCATGCTTCAATTCATGATTCATGATTCAATTCTTGATTCATAATTCATGATTCATGATTCAATTCATTATTCATGATTCGATTCATGATTCTTGATTAATGATTCATGATTTGATTCATGATTCAATTTATGATTCATAATAAATAATTCGATTCATGATTCATGATTCAATTCTTGATTCATAATTCATGATTCAATTCATGATTCATGATTCATGATTCGATTCATAATTCATGCTTCAATTCATGATTCATGATTCAATTCTTGATTCATAATTCATGATTCATGACTCAATTCATGATTCATGATTTGATTCATGATTCTTGATTCATGATTCAATTTATGATTCATAATAAATGATTCGATTCATGATTCATGATTCATGATTCAATTTATGATTCATGATTCATGATTCAATTCATGATTCAATTCATGATTCATGATTCATGATTCAATTCATGATTCATAAATCATGATTCATGATTCAATTCATAATTCATGATTCATGATTCAATTCATGATTCATGATTCAATTCATGATTCATGATTCAATTCCTGATTCATGATTCATGATTCAATTCATGATTTATGATCCAATTCATGATTCATGATTTAATTCATGATTCAATTCCTGATTCAATTCATGATTCATGATTCAATTCATGATTCATGATTCATGATTCAATTCATGATTCATGATTCAATTCATGATTCAATTCATGATTCAATTCATGATTCAATTCATGATTCATGATTCAATTCATAATTCATGATTCAATTCATGATTCATGATTCGATTCATGATTCATGATTTTATCCATGATTTAATTCATGATTCATGATTCCTGATTTGATTAATGATTCATGATTCAATTCATGATTCATGATTCATGATTCATGATTTAATTCATGATTCATGATTCATGATTCATGATTCAATTTATGATTCATGATTCATGATTCATGATTCAATTCATTATTCATAATTAATTATTCAATTCATGATTCATGATTCAATTCATAATTCATGATTCAATTCATGATTCATCATTCATGATTCAATTCATGATTCATGATTCATCATTCATGATTCAATTCATGATTCATGATTCAATTTATGATTCATGATTCATGATTTATGCATCAATTCATGATTCATGATTCAATTCATGATTCAATTCATGATTCATGATTCATGATTCAATTGATGATTCATAATTCATGATTCTTGATTCAATTCATGATTCATGATTCAATTCATGATTCAATTCATGATTTGATTCATGTTTCATGATTCATGATTCATGATTCGATTCATGATTCATGATTCGATTCATGATTCATGATTCATGCTTCAATTCATGATTCATGTTTTAATTCTTGATTCATAATTCATGATTCAATTCATGATTCATGATTCATGATTCGATTCATTAATCATGCTTCAATTCATGATTCATGATTCAATTCTTGATTCATAATTCATAATTCATGATTCAATTCATGATTCATGATTCGATTCATGATTCTTGATTCATGATTCATGATTTGATTCATGATTCAATTTATGATTCATAATACATGATTCGATTCATGATTCATGATTCAATTCTTGATTCATATTTCATGATTCAATTCATGATTCATGATTCATGATTTGATTCATGATTCATGCTTCAATTCATGATTCATGATTAAATTCTTGATTCATAATTCATGATTCATGATTCAATTCATGATTCATGATTTGATTCATGATTATTGATTCATGATTCATGATTTGATTCATGATTCAATTTATGATTCATAATAAATGATTCGATTCATGATTCATGATTCAATTCATGATTCTTGATTCATGATTCATGATTCTATTCATGATTCATGATTAAATTCACGATTCATGATTCAATTCATGATTCAATTCATGATTCATGATTCGATTCATGATTCATAATTCAATTCATGATTCATGATTCGATTCATAATTCTTGATTCATGATTTATGATTCGATTCATGATTCATGATTCATGATTCAATTCATGATTCATGATTCAATTCATGATTCATGATTCATGATTCAATTCATGATTCATGATTCAATTCATGATTCAATTCATGATTCATGATTTAAATTATGATTAATGATTTCTGATTCATGATTCATGATTCAATTCATGATTCATGAATTATGATTTAATTCATGATTCATGATTCAATTCATGATTCGATTCATGATTCAATTCATGATTCGATTCATGATTCAATTCATGATTCATGATTCGATTTATGATTCATTAATCATGATTCAATTCATGATTAATGATTCAAGTCATGATTCAATTCATGATTCATGATTCATTTCATGATTTAATTCATGATTCATGATTTGATTCATGATTCATGATTCAATTTATGATTCATGATTCAGGATTCATGATTCGATTCATGATTCATGATTCATGATTCAATTCATGATTCATGACTCAATTCATGATTCGATTCATGATTCAATTCATGATTCATAATTCATGATTCTTGATTCAATTCATGATTCATGATTCATGCTTCAATTCATGATTCATGATTCAATTCTTGATTCATAATTCATGATTCAATTCATGATTCATGATTCAATTCATGATTCATGATTCAATTCATGATTCAATTCATGATTCATGATTCAATTCATAATTCATGATTCAATTCATGATTCAATTCATGATTCATGATTCGATTCATGATTCATGATTTTATCCATGATTTAATTCATGATTCATGATTCCTGATTCGATTCATGATTCATGATTCAATTCATGATTCATGATTCATGATTCATGATTCAATTCATGATTCATGATTCAATTCATGATTCATGATTCATGATTCATGATTCAATTCATGATTCATGATTCAATTCATGATTCAATTCATGATTCAATTCATGATTCATGATTCAATTCATAATTCATGATTCAATTCATGATTCATGATTCGATTCATGATTCATGATTTTATCCATGATTTAATTAATGTTTCATGATTCCTGATTCAATTCATGATTCATGATTCAATTCATGATTCATGATTCATGATTCATGATTTAATTCATGATTCATGATTCATGATTCATGATTCAATTTATGATTCATGATTCATGATTCATGATTCAATTTATGATTCATGATTCATGATTCATGATTCAATTCATGATTCATAATTAATGATTTGATTCATGATTCATGATTCAATTCATAATTCATGATTCAATTCATGATTCATAATTAATGATTTGATTCATGATTCATGATTCAATTCATAATTCATGATTCAATTCATGATTCATGATTCATCATTCAATTCGTGATTCAATTCATGATTCATCATTCAATTTATGATTCATGATTCATGATTTATGATTCAATTCATGATTCAATTCATGATTCATGATTCAATTTATGTTTCATGATTCATGATTTATGATTCAATTCATGATTCATGATTCAATTCATGATTCAATTCATGATTCATGATTCATGATTCAATTGATGATTCTTGAATCATGATTTATGATTCGATTCATGATTCATGATTCATGATTCAATTCATGATTCATGATTCATGATTCAATTCATGATTCATGATTCATGATTCAATTCATGATTCATGATTCAATTCATGATTCAATTCATGATTCATGATTCAATTCATAATTCATGATTTAAATCATGATTCAATTCATGATTCATGATTCGATTCATGAGTCATGATTTTATCCATGATTTAATTCATGATTCATGATTCCTGATTCGATTCATGATTCATGATTCAATTCATGATTCATGATTCATGATTCATGATTCAATTCATGATTCATGATTCAATTCATGATTCATGATTCATGATTCAATTCATGATTCATGATTCAATTCATGATTCAATTCATGATTCATGATTCATGATTCAATTCATGATTCATGATTCAATTCATGATTCATGATTCATGATTCAATTCATGATTCATGATTCAATTCATGATTCAATTCATGATTCATGATTTTATCCATGATTTAATTCATGATTCATGATTCCTGATTCGATTCATGATTCATGATTCAATTCATGATTCATGATTCATGATTTAATTCATGATTCATGATTCATGATTCAATTTATGATTCATGATTCATGATTCATGATTCATGATTCAATTTATGATTCATGATTCATGATTCATGATTCAATTCATGATTCATAATTAATGATTCGATTCATGATTCATGATTCAAGTCATAATTCATGATTCAATTCATAATTCATGATTCAATTCATGATTCATCATTCATGATTCAATTCATGATTCATGATTCATGATTCAATTCATGATTCAATTCATGATTCATCATTCAATTTATGATTCATGATTCATGATTTATGATTCAATTCATGATTCAATTCATAATTCAATTGATGATTCATAATTCATGATTCTTCATTCAATTCATGATTCGTGATTCAATTCATGATTCAATTCATGATTTGATTCATGTTTCATGATTAATGATTCATGATTCGATTCATGATTCATGATTCGATTCATGATTCATGATTCATGCTTTAATTCATGATTCATGATTCAGATCTTGATTCATAATTCATGATTCAATTCATGATTCATGATTCATGATTCGATTCATGATTCATGATTCATGCTTCAATTCATGATTCATGATTCAATTCTTGATTCATAATTCATGATTCATGATTCAATTCATTATTCATGATTCGATTCATGATTCTTGATTAATGATTCATGATTTGATTCATGATTCAATTTATGATTCATAATAAATGATTCGATTCATGATTCATGATTCAATTCTTGATTCATAATTCATGATTCAATTCATGATTCATGATTCATGATTCGATTCATAATTCATGCTTCAATTCATGATTCATGATTCAATTCTTGATTCATAATTCATGATTCATGACTCAATTCATGATTCATGATTTGATTCATGATTCTTGATTCATGATTCATGATTCATGATTTGATTCATGATTCAATTTATGATTCATAATAAATGATTCGATTCATGATTCATGATTCAATTTATGATTCATGATTCAATTCATGATTCAATTCATGATTCATGATTCATGATTCAATTCATGATTCATAAATCATGATTCATGGTTCAATTCATAATTCATGATTCAATTCATGATTCATGATTCAATTCATGATTCATGATTCAATTCATGATTCATGATTCATGATTCAATTCATGATTTATGATCCAATTCATGATTCATGATTTAATTCATGATTCAATTCCTGATTCAATTCATGATTCATGATTCAATTCATGATTCATGATTCATGATTCAATTCATGATTCATAATTCAATTCATGATTCAATTCATGATTCAATTCATGATTCATGATTCAATTCATAATTCATGATTCAATTCATGATTCATGATTCGATTCATGATTCATGATTTTATCCATGATTTAATTCATGATTCATGATTCCTGATTTGATTAATGATTCATGATTCAATTCATGATTCATGATTCATGATTCATGATTCAATTCATTATTCATAATTAATTATTCTATTCATGATTCATGATTCAATTCATAATTCATGATTCAATTCATGATTCATCATTCATGATTCAATTCATGATTCATGATTCAATTCATAATTCATGATTCAATTCATGATTCATCATTCATGATTCAATTCATGATTCATCATTCATGATTCAATTCATGATTCATGATTCAATTTATGATTCATGATTCATGATTTATGCATCAATTCATGATTCATGATTCAATTCATGATTCAATTCATGATTCATGATTCATGATCCAATTGATGATTCATAATTCATGATTCTTGATTCAATTCATGATTCATGATTCAATTCATGATTCAATTCATGATTTGATTCATGTTTCATGATTCATGATTCGATTCATGATTCATGATTCGATTCATGATTCATGATTCATGCTTCAATTCATGATTCATGATTTAATTCTTGATTCATAATTCATGATTCAATTCATGATTCATGATTCATGATTCGATTCATTAATCATGCTTCAATTCATGATTCATGATTCAATTCTTGATTCATAATTCATGATTCATGATTCAATTCATGATTCATGATTCGATTCATGATTCTTGATTCATGATTCATGATTTGATTCATGATTCAATTTATGATTCATAATACATGATTCGATTCATGATTCATGATTCAATTCTTGATTCATATTTCATGATTCAATTCATGATTCATGATTCATGATTTGATTCATGATTCATGCTTCAATTCATGATTCATGATTAAATTCTTGATTCATAATTCATGATTCATGATTCAATTCATGATTCATGATTTGATTCATGATTATTGATTCATGATTCATGATTTGATTCATGATTCAATTTATGATTCATAATAAATGATTCGATTCATGATTCATGATTCAATTCATGATTCTTGATTCATGATTCATGATTCTATTCATGATTCATGATTAAATTCACGATTCATGATTCATGATTTATGATTCGATTCATGATTCATGATTCATGATTCAATTCATGATTCATGATTCAATTCATGATTCATGATTCATGATTCAATTCATGATTCATGATTCAATTCATGATTCAATTCATGATTCATGATTTAAATTATGATTCATGATTTATGATTCATGATTCATGATTCAATTCATGATTCATGAATTATGATTTAATTCATGATTCATGATTCAATTCATGATTCGATTCATGATTCAATTCATGATTCGATTCATGATTCAATTCATGATTCATGATTCGATTTATGATTCATGAATCATGATTCAATTCATGATTAATGATTCAAGTCATGATTCAATTCATGATTCATGATTCAATTCATGATTCAATTCATGATTCATGATTCGATTCATGAGTCATGATTCATTTCATGATTCAATTCATGATTCATGATTTGATTCATGATTCAAGATTCAATTTATGATTCATGATTCAGGATTCATGATTCGATTCATGAATCGATTCATGATTCAATTCATGATTAATGATTCAAGTCATGATTCAATTCATGATTCATGATTCAATTCATGATTCATAATTCAATTTATGATTCATGATTCATGATTCAATTCATGATTCAATTCATGATTCATGATTCATGATTCAATTCATGATTCATGATTCAATTCATGATTCAATTCATGATTAAATTCATGATTCATGATTCAATTCATAATTCATGATTCAATTCATGATTCATGATTCGATTCATGATTCGATTCATGATTCAATTCATGATTCGATTCATGATTCAATTCATGAATAATGATTCAAGTCATGATTCAATTCATGATTCATGATTCAATTCATGATTCATAATTCAATTTATGATTCATGATTCATGATTCAATTCATGATTCAATTCATGATTCATGATTCATGATTCAATTCATGATTCATGATTCAATTCATGATTCAATTCATGATTAAATTCATGATTCATGATTCAATTCATAATTCATGATTCAATTCATGATTCAATTCATGATTCATGATTCGATTCATGATTCATGATTTTATCCATGATTTAATTCATGATTCATGATTCCTGATTCGATTCATGATTCAATTCATGATTCATGATTCATGATTCATGATTTAATTCATGATTCATGATTCATGATTCATGATTCAATTTATGATTCATGATTTATGATTCATGATTCATGATTCAATTTATGATTCATAATTCATGATTCTTGATTAAATTCATGATTCATGATTCATGCTTCAATTCATGATTCATGATTCAATTCTTGATTCATAATTCATGATTCAATTCATGATTCATGATTCAATTCATGATTCATGATTCAATTCATGATTCAATTCATGATTCAATTCATGATTCATGATTCAATTCATAATTCATGATTCAATTCATGATTCAATTCATGATTCATGATTCAATTTATGATTCATGATTTATGATTCATGATTCATGATTCAATTTATGATTCATGATTCATGATTCATGATTCAATTCATGATTCATAATTAATGATTCGATTCATGATTCATGATTCAATTCATGTTTCATGATTCATAATTCAATTCATGATTCATGATTCGATTCATGATTCTTGATTCATGATTTATGATTCGATTCATGATTCATGATTCATGATTCAATTCATGATTCATGATTCAATTCATGATTCAATTCATGATTCATGATTTAAATTATGATTCATGATTCATGATTCAATTCATGATTCAATTTATGATTCATGATTCAATTTATGATTCATGATTCATGATTTATGATTCAATTTATGATTCATGATTCAATTCATGATTCAATTCATGATTCATGATTCATGATTCAATTGATGATTCATAATTCATGATTCTTGATTCAATTCATGATTCATGATTCATGCTTCAATTCATGATTCATGATTCAATTCTTGATTCATAATTCATGATTCAATTCATGATTCATGATTCAATTCATGATTCATGATTCAATTCATGATTCAATTCATGATTCAATTCATGATTCATGATTCAATTCATAATTCATGATTCAATTCATGATTCAATTCATGATTCATGATTCGATTCATGATTCATGATTTTATCCATGATTTAATTCATGATTCATGATTCCTGATTCGATTCATGATTCATGATTCAATTCATGATTCATGATTCATGATTCATGATTCAATTCATGATTCATGATTCAATTCATGATTCATGATTCATGATTCATGATTCAATTCATGATTCATGATTCAATTCATGATTCAATTCATGATTCAATTCATGATTCATGATTCAATTCATAATTCATGATTCAATTCATGATTCAATTCATGATTCATGATTTGATTCATGATTTATGATTTTATCCATGATTTAATTCATGATTCATGATTCCTGATTCGATTCATGATTCAAGATATAATTCATGATTCATGATTCATGATTCATGATTTAATTCATGATTCATGATTCATGATTCAATTTATGATTCATGATTCATGATTCATGATTCATGATTCAATTATGATTCATGATTCATGATTCAATTCATGATTCATAATTAATGATTCAATTCATGATTCATGATTCAATTCATAATTCATGATTCAATTCATGATTCATCATTCATGATTCAATTCATGATTCATGATTCATCATTCAATTCGTGATTCAATTCATGATTCATCATTCAATTTATGATTCATGATTCATGATTTATGATTCAATTCATGATTCAATTCATGATTCATGATTCATGATTCAATTGATGATACATAATTCATGATTCTTGATTCAATTCATTATTCATGATTCAATTCATGATTCAATTCATGATTTGATTCATGTTTCATGATTCATGATTCATGATTCGATTCATGATTCATGATTCGATTCATGATTCATGATTCATGCTTTAATTCATTATTCATGATTCAGATCTTGATTCATAATTCATGATTCAATTCATGATTCATGATTCATGATTCGATTCATTAATCATGCTTCAATTCATGATTCAATTCTTGATTCATAATTCATGATTCATGATTCAATTCATGATTCATAATTTGATTCATGATTCTTGATTCATGATTCATGATTTGATTCATGATTCAATTTATGATTCATAATAAATGATTTGATTCATGATTCATGATTCAATTCTTGATTCATAATTCATGATTCAATTCATGATTCATGATTCATGATTCGATTCATGATTCATGCTTCAATTCATGATTCATGATTCAATTCTTGATTCATAATTCATGATTCATGATTCAATTCATGATTCATGATTTGATTCATGATTCTTGATTCATGATTCATGATTCATGATTTGATTCATGATTCAATTTATGATTCATGATTCATGATTCAATTCATGATTCAATTCATGATTCATGATTCATGATTCAATTCATGATTCATAAATCATGATTCATGATTCAATTCATAATTCATGATTCATGATTCAATTTATGATTCATGATTCAATTCATGATTCATGATTCAATTCATGATTCATGATTCATGATTCAATTCATGATTTATGATCCAATTCATGATTCATGATTTAATTCATGATTCAATTCCTGATTCAATTCATGATTCATGATTCAATTCATGATTCATGATTCATGATTCAATTCATGATTCATGATTCAATTCATGATTCAATTCATGATTCAATTCATGATTCATGATTCGATTCATGATTCATGATTTTATCCATGATTTAATTCATGATTCATGATTCCTGATTTGATTAATGATTCATGATTAGATTCATGATTCATGATTCATGATTCAGGATTTAATTCATGATTCATGATTCATGATTCAATTTATGATTCATGATTCATGATTCATGATTCAATTCATGATTCATAATTAATGATTTAATTCATGATTCATGATTCAATTCATAATTCATGATTCAATTCATGATTCATCATTCATGATTCAATTCATGATTCATGATTCATGATTCTTGATTCATGATTCATAATTTGATTCATGATTCAATTTATGATTCATGATTCATGATTTATGATTCAATTCATGATTCATGATTCAATTCATGATTCAATTCATGATTCATGATTCATGATTCAATTCATTATTCATAATTCATGATTCTTGATTCAATTCATGATTCATGATTAAATTCATGATTCAATTCATGATTTGATTCTTGATTCATAATTCATGATTCATGATTCAATTCATGATTCATGATTTGATTCATGATTCTTGATTCATGATTCATAATTTGATTCATGATTCAATTTATGATTCATAATAAATGATTCGATTCATGATTCATGATTCAATTCTTGATTCATAATTCATGATTCAATTCATGATTCATGATTCATGATTCGATTCATGATTCATGCTTCAATTCATGATTCATGATTCAATTCTTGATTCATAATTCATGATTCATGATTCAATTCATGATTCATGATTTGATTCATGATTCTTGATTCATGATTCATGATTCATGATTTGATTCATGATTCAATTCATGATTCATAAATCATGATTCATGATTCAATTCATAATTCGTGATTCATGATTCAATTCATGATTCATGATTCAATTCATGATTCATGATTCAATTCCTGATTCATGATTCATGATTCAATTCATGATTTATGATCCAATTCATGATTCATGATTTAATTCATGATTCAATTCCTGATTCAATTCATGATTCATGATTCAATTCATGATTCATGATTCATGATTCAATTCATGATTCATGATTCAATTCATGATTCAATTCATGATTCAATTCATGATTCAATTCATGATTCATGATTCGATTCATGATTCATGATTTTATCCATGATTTAATTCATGATTCATGATTCCTGATTTGATTAATGATTCATGATTAGATTCATGATTCATGATTCATGATTCATGATTTAATTCATGATTCATGATTCATGATTCATGATTCAATTTATGATTCATGATTCATGATTCATGATTCAATTCATGATTCATAATTAATGATTCAATTCATGATTCATGATTCAATTCATAATTCATGATTCAATTCATGATTCATCATTCATGATTCAATTCATGATTCATGATTCATCATTCAATTCATGATTCAATTCATGATTCATGATTCAATTTATGATTCATGATTCATGATTTATGATTCAATTCATGATTCATGATTCAATTCATGATTCGATTCATGATTCATGATTCATGATTCAATTCATGATTCATAATTCATGATTCTTGATTCAATTCATGATTCATGATTAAATTCATGATTCAATTCATGATTTGATTCATGTTTCATGATTCATGATTCATGATTCAATTCATGATTCATGATTCGATTCATGATTCATGATTCATGCTTCAATTCATGATTCATGATTTAATTCTTGATTCATAATTCATGATTCAATTCATGATTCATGATTCATGATTCGATTCATTAATCATGCTTCAATTCATGATTCATGATTCAATTCTTGATTCATAATTCATGATTCATGATTCAATTCATGATTCATGATTCGATTCATGATTCTTGATTCATGATTCATGATTTGATTCATGATTCAATTTATGATTCATAATAAATGATTCGATTCATGATTCATGATTCAATTCTTGATTCATATTTCATGATTCAATTCATGATTCATGATTCATGATTCGATTCATGATTCATGCTTCAATTCGTGATTCATGATTCGATTCATGATTCTTGATTCATGATTCATGATTTGATTCATGATTTAATTTATGATTCATGATTCATGATTCAATTCATGATTCATGATTCATGATTCAATTCATGTTTCATGATTCATAATTCAATTCATGATTCATGATTCGATTCATGATTCTTGATTCATGATTTATGATTCGATTCATGATTCATGATTCATGATTCAATTCATGATTCATGATTCAATTCATGATTCTTGATTCAATTCATGATTCGATTCATGATTCATGATTCAATTCATGATTCATGATTCGATTCATGATTCTTGATTCATGATTCATGATTTGATTCATGATTTAATTTATGATTCATGATTCATGATTCAATTCATGATTCATGATTCATGATTCAATTCATGTTTCATGATTCATAATTCAATTCATGATTCATGATTCGATTCATGATTCTTGATTCATGATTTATGATTCGATTCATGATTCATGATTCATGATTCTATTCATGATTCATGATTAAATTCATGATTCATGATTCAATTCATGATTCGATTCATGATTCATGATTCAATTCATGATTCATGATTCGATTCATGATTCTTGATTCATGATTCATGATTTGATTCATGATTTAATTTATGATTCATGATTCATGATTCAATTCATGATTCATGATTCATGATTCAATTCATGTTTCATGATTCATATTTCAATTCATGATTCATGATTCGATTCATGATTCTTGATTCATGATTTATGATTCGATTCATGATTCATGATTCATGATTCAATTCATGATTCATGATTCAATTCATGATTCATGATTCATGATTCAATTCATGATTCATGATTCAATTCATGATTCATGATTCAATTCATGATTCAATTCATGATTCATGATTTAAATTATGATTCATGATTCATGATTCATGATTCAATTCATGATTCATGAATTATGATTTAATTCATGATTCATGATTCAATTCATGATTCGATTCATGATTCAATTCATGATTCAATTCATGATTCATAATTAATGATTCAATTCATGATTCATGATTCAATTCATAATTCATGATTCAATTCATGATTCATCATTCATGATTCAATTCATGATTCATGATTCATCATTCAATTCGTGATTCAATTCATGATTCATCATTCAATTTATGATTCATGATTCATGATTTATGATTCAATTCATGATTCAATTCATGATTCATGATTCATGATTCAATTGATGATTCAAAATTCATGATTCTTGATTCAATTCATTATTCATGATTCAATTCATGATTCAATTCATGATTTGATTCATGTTTCATGATTCATGATTCATGATTCGATTCATGATTCATGATTCGATTCATGATTCATGATTCATGCTTTAATTCATGATTCATGATTCAGATCTTGATTCATAATTCATGATTCAATTCATGATTCATGATTCATGATTCGATTCATTAATCATGCTTCAATTCATGATTCAATTCTTGATTCATAATTCATGATTCATGATTCAATTCATGATTCATAATTTGATTCATGATTCTTGATTCATGATTCATGATTTGATTCATGATTCAATTTATGATTCATAATAAATGATTCGATTCATGATTCATGATTCAATTCTTGATTCATAATTCATGATTCAATTCATGATTCATGATTCGATTCATGATTCATGCTTCAATTCATGATTCATGATTCAATTCTTGATTCATAATTCATGATTCATGATTCAATTCATGATTTGATTCATGATTCTTGATTCATGATTCATGATTCATGATTTGATTCATGATTCAATTTATGATTCATAATAAATGATTCGATTCATAATTCATGATTCAATTTATGATTCATGATTCATGATTCAATTCATGATTCAAGATTCATGATTCAATTCATGATTCATAAATCATGATTCATGATTCAATTCATAATTCATGATTCATGATTCAATTTATGATTCATGATTCAATTCATGATTCATGATTCAATTCATGATTCATGATTCATGATTCAATTCATGATTTATGATCCAATTCATGATTCATGATTTAATTCATGATTCAATTCCTGATTCAATTCATGATTCATGATTCAATTCATGATTCATGATTCATGATTCAATTCATGATTCATGATTCAATTCATGATTCAATTCATGATTCAATTCATGATTCATGATTCGATTCATGATTCATGATTTTATCCATGATTTAATTCATGATTCATGATTCGATTCATGATTCATGATTTTATCCATGATTTAATTCATGATTCATGATTCCTGATTTGATTAATGATTCATGATTAGATTCATGATTCATGATTTATGATTCATGATTTAATTCATGATTCATGATTCATGATTCAATTTATGATTCATGATTCATGATTCATGATTCAATTCATGATTCATAATTAATGATTCAATTCATGATTCATGATTCAATTCATAATTCATGATTCAATTCATGATTCATCATTCATGATTCAATTCATGATTCATGATTCATCATTCAATTCATGATTCAATTCATGATTCATGATTCAATTTATGATTCATGATTCATGATTTATGATTCAATTCATGATTCATGATTCAATTCATGATTCAATTCATGATTCATTATTCATGATTCAATTCATTATTCATAATTCATGATTCTTGATTCAATTCATGATTCATGATTAAATTCATGATTCAATTCATGATTTGATTCTTGATTCATAATTCATGATTCATGATTCAATTCATGAATCATGATTTGATTCATGATTCTTGATTCATGATTCATAATTTG
This sequence comes from Mixophyes fleayi, assembly GCF_038048845.1. Lineage (NCBI taxonomy): Eukaryota > Metazoa > Chordata > Amphibia > Anura > Limnodynastidae > Mixophyes > Mixophyes fleayi. The sequence continues at coordinate 2,615 of NW_027446575.1, read as the reverse complement.
ATTCATGATTCAATTTATGATTCATAATAAATGATTTGATTCATGATTCATGATTCAATTCTTGATTCATAATTCATGATTCAATTCATGATTCATGATTCATGATTCGATTCATGATTCATGCTTCAATTCATGATTCATGATTCAATTCTTGATTCATAATTCATGATTCATGATTCAATTCATGATTCATGATTTGATTCATGATTCTTGATTCATGATTCATGATTTGATTCATGATTCAATTCATGATTCATAAATCATGATTCATGATTCAATTCATAATTCGTGATTCATGATTCAATTCATGATTCATGATTCAATTCATGATTCATGATTCAATTCCTGATTCATGATTCATGATTCAATTCATGATTTATGATCCAATTCATGATTCATGATTTAATTCATGATTCAATTCCTGATTCAATTCATGATTCATGATTCAATTCATGATTCATGATTCATGATTCAATTCATGATTCATGATTCAATTCATGATTCAATTCATGATTCAATTCATGATTCAATTCATGATTCATGATTCGATTCATGATTCATGATTTTATCCATGATTTAATTCATGATTCATGATTCCTGATATGATTAATGATTCATGATTAGATTCATGATTCATGATTCATGATTCATGATTTAATTCATGATTCATGATTCATGATTCATGATTCAATTTATGATTCATGATTCATGATTCATGATTCAATTCATGATTCATAATTAATGATTCAATTCATGATTCATGATTCAATTCATAATTCATGATTCAATTCATGATTCATCATTCATGATTCAATTCATGATTCATGATTCATCATTCAATTCATGATTCATGATTCATCATTCAATTTATGATTCATGATTCATGATTTATGATTCAATTCATGATTCATGATTCAATTCATGATTCGATTCATGATTCATGATTCATGATTCAATTCATGATTCATAATTCATGATTCTTGATTCAATTCATGATTCATGATTAAATTCATGATTCAATTCATGATTTGATTCATGTTTCATGATTCATGATTCATGATTCAATTCATGATTCATGATTCGATTCATGATTCATGCTTCAATTCATGATTCATGATTTAATTCTTGATTCATAATTCATGATTCAATTCATGATTCATGATTCATGATTCGATTCATTAATCATGCTTCAATTCATGATTCATGATTCAATTCTTGATTCATAATTCATGATTCATGATTCAATTCATGATTCATGATTCGATTCATGATTCTTGATTCATGATTCATGATTTGATTCATGATTCAATTTATGATTCATAATAAATGATTCGATTCATGATTCATGATTCAATTCTTGATTCATATTTCATGATTCAATTCATGATTCATGATTCATGATTCGATTCATGATTCATGCTTCAATTCATGATTCATGATTCAATTCTTGATTCATAATTCATGATTCATGATTCAATTTATGATTCATGATTTGATTCATGATTCTTGATTCATGATTCATGATTTGATTCATGATTCAATTTATGATTCATAATAAATGATTCGATTCATGATTCATGATTCAATTCATGATTCTTGATTCATGATTCATGATTCTATTCATGATTCATGATTAAATTCATGATTCATGATTCAATTCATGATTCGATTCATGATTCATGATTCAATTCATGATTCGATTCATGATTCTTGATTCATGATTCATGATTTGATTCATGATTTAATTTATGATTCATGATTCATGATTCAATTCATGATTCATGAATCATTTCATGTTTCATGATTCATAATTCAATTCATGATTCATGATTCGATTCATGATTCTTGATTCATGATTTATGATTCGATTCATGATTCATGATTCATGATTCAATTCATGATTCATGATTCAATTCATGATTCATGATTCATGATTCAATTCATGATTCATGATTCAATTCATGATTCATGATTCAATTCATGATTCAATTCATGATTCATGATTTAAATTATGATTCATGATTCATGATTCATGATTCACTTCATGATTCATGAATTATGATTTAATTCATGATTCATGATTCAATTCATGATTCGATTCATGATTCAATTCATGATTCGATTCATGATTCAATTCATGATTCATGATTCGATTTATGATTCATGATTCAATTCATGATTAATGATTCAAGTCATGATTCAAGTCATGATTCATGATTCAATTCATGATTCATGATTCGATTCATGAGTCATGATTCATTTCATGATTCAATTCATGATTCATGATTTGATTCATGATTCATGATTCAATTTATGATTCATGATTCAGGATTCATGATTCGATTCATGATTCATGATTCATGATTCAATTCATGATTCATGATTCAATTCATTATTCATGATTCATAATTCAATTCATGATTCATGATTATATTCATGATTCTTGATTCATAATTCAATTCATGATTCATGATTCTTGATTCAATTCATGATTCATGATTCAATTCATGATTCATGATTCAAATTATGATTCATGATTCATGATTCATGATTCAATTCATGATTCATGATTCATGATTCAATTCATGATTCAAATCATGATTCAATTCATGATA
>NW_027446574.1:0-50000 GCF_038048845.1 Mixophyes fleayi | reverse complement strand
TTAATACTTAGATTTAAAGGTGTTTTGGGATAAATGAAATACATTCCCAGCAGCCATCTCCCTTTGCCTCTATCTTATTGCATATTTTGTCCTAATGTGCTTTCATATTTACATGTCACCATGTTTCCATTGGCTAGTACCTTAAAGTCAGATGTCTGTCAAGCAAACTGACCAGTGACAGAATTGCTTTGTGAGGTTTACATCTTTATGACATCAAATGCTTCACATGAAAAATGCAGTTCATTGTCAAAAATCAGCTATATTAGGAGAGTGAGAATTGTGTTTTAGCATCAATTACACACTAAATATGCTGTCATTGTGTATTTTTAATGGATGTCTTTCAGTTTTAAAGATAGACAGACCGATAGATAGATAGATAGATAGAAAGATAGAAAGATAGATAGATAGATAGATAGATAGATAGACAGACAGACAGACTGATTTCAACTGGAAGCAGTGCTTACATATTGCTTAATTTTTGGTGGTTATTAAATAGTATGGGTAGGCAAGAAAAGTGCATATATCTTTTATTAGCATAAACTTACCCATATGCGCTCTTGCATATTTAAGGCATTCAAAGTAATAATATTTCACAGCATTAATACAGTTATGTACTAGACTGGACAATGGTAAGCAGAGCCAGTACTTATATCAACCATGGCCTTATCTGTGTGAAGTTTGTATGTTCTCCCTGTGTTTGCGTAGGTTTCCTCCGGGTGCTGTGGTTTCCTCCCACACTCCAAAAAACACACTGTTAGGTTAATTGGCTGCTATCAAAATTGACCCTAGTCTCTCCCTCTCTGTCTGTGTGTGAGTGTGTGTCTATATTAGGGAATTTAGACTGTAAGCTCCAATAGGGTAGGGACTGATGTGAATGGGTTCTCTGTACAGCGCTGCGCTATTAGTGACACTATATAAATAAATGATAATGAGGATGATGATGATATGTGTTTACTATGCCTATACACATAGCCAGCTTCCACACTTGATTGGCAGATTAATGCATCATTATTGCTAAGTTTGATAACAGTTGTCTAATACAGTGACACTGGTAGAGAAAACCACTATATACATTCACATAAGCAGCTCTCATCATCATCATTTATGGCATAAGACTTCTTTAATTATACTAAGTTTTTGAGCAGGTCTGCATTATACTTAATTATATAAGGGAGATGTACTTTTAGTAAAAAGTAGCTCTCCAATTTCAAAAGTACATCAACGTAGTATTAATACTTAGATTTAAAGGTGTTTTGGGATAAATGAAATACATTCCCAGCAGCCATCTCCCTTTGCCTCTATCTTATTGCATATTTTGTCCTAATGTGCTTTCATATTTACATGTCACCATGTTTCCATTGGCTAGTACCTTAAAGTCAGATGTCTGTCAAGCAAACTGACCAGTGACAGAATTGCTTTGTGAGGTTTACATCTTTATGACATCAAATGCTTCACATGAAAAATGCAGTTCATTGTCAAAAATCAGCTATATTAGGAGAGTGAGAATTGTGTTTTAGCATCAATTACACACTAAATATGCTGTCATTGTGTATTTTTAATGGATGTCTTTCAGTTTTAAAGATAGACAGACCGATAGATAGATAGATAGATAGATAGAAAGATAGAAAGATAGATAGATAGATAGATAGATAGATAGACAGACAGACAGACTGATTTCAACTGGAAGCAGTGCTTACATATTGCTTAATTTTTGGTGGTTATTAAATAGTATGGGTAGGCAAGAAAAGTGCATATATCTTTTATTAGCATAAACTTACCCAAATGCGCTCTTGCATATTTAAGGCATTCAAAGTAATAATATTTCACAGCATTAATACAGTTATGTACTAGACTGGACAATGGTAAGCAGAGCCAGTACTTATATCAACCATGGCCTTATCTGTGTGAAGTTTGTATGTTCTCCCTGTGTTTGCGTAGGTTTCCTCCGGGTGCTGTGGTTTCCTCCCACACTCCAAAAAACACACTGTTAGGTTAATTGGCTGCTATCAAAATTGACCCTAGTCTCTCCCTCTCTGTCTGTGTGTGAGTGTGTGTCTATATTAGGGAATTTAGACTGTAAGCTCCAATAGGGTAGGGACTGATGTGAATGGGTTCTCTGTACAGCGCTGCGCTATTAGTGACACTATATAAATAAATGATAATGAGGATGATGATGATATGTGTTTACTATGCCTATACACATAGCCAGCTTCCACACTTGATTGGCAGATTAATGCATCATTATTGCTAAGTTTGATAACAGTTGTCTAATACAGTGACACTGGTAGAGAAAACCACTATATACATTCACATAAGCAGCTCTCATCATCATCATTTATGGCATAAGACTTCTTTAATTATACTAAGTTTTTGAGCAGGTCTGCATTATACTTAATTATATAAGGGAGATGTACTTTTAGTAAAAAGTAGCTCTCCAATTTCAAAAGTACATCAACGTAGTATTAATACTTAGATTTAAAGGTGTTTTGGGATAAATGAAATACATTCCCAGCAGCCATCTCCCTTTGCCTCTATCTTATTGCATATTTTGTCCTAATGTGCTTTCATATTTACATGTCACCATGTTTCCATTGGCTAGTACCTTAAAGTCAGATGTCTGTCAAGCAAACTGACCAGTGACAGAATTGCTTTGTGAGGTTTACATCTTTATGACATCAAATGCTTCACATGAAAAATGCAGTTCATTGTCAAAAATCAGCTATATTAGGAGAGTGAGAATTGTGTTTTAGCATCAATTACACACTAAATATGCTGTCATTGTGTATTTTTAATGGATGTCTTTCAGTTTTAAAGATAGACAGACCGATAGATAGATAGATAGATAGAAAGATAGAAAGATAGATAGATAGATAGATAGATAGATAGACAGACAGACAGACTGATTTCAACTGGAAGCAGTGCTTACATATTGCTTAATTTTTGGTGGTTATTAAATAGTATGGGTAGGCAAGAAAAGTGCATATATCTTTTATTAGCATAAACTTACCCATATGCGCTCTTGCATATTTAAGGCATTCAAAGTAATAATATTTCACAGCATTAATACAGTTATGTACTAGACTGGACAATGGTAAGCAGAGCCAGTACTTATATCAACCATGGCCTTATCTGTGTGAAGTTTGTATGTTCTCCCTGTGTTTGCGTAGGTTTCCTCCGGGTGCTGTGGTTTCCTCCCACACTCCAAAAAACACACTGTTAGGTTAATTGGCTGCTATCAAAATTGACCCTAGTCTCTCCCTCTCTGTCTGTGTGTGAGTGTGTGTCTATATTAGGGAATTTAGACTGTAAGCTCCAATAGGGTAGGGACTGATGTGAATGGGTTCTCTGTACAGCGCTGCGCTATTAGTGACACTATATAAATAAATGATAATGAGGATGATGATGATATGTGTTTACTATGCCTATACACATAGCCAGCTTCCACACTTGATTGGCAGATTAATGCATCATTATTGCTAAGTTTGATAACAGTTGTCTAATACAGTGACACTGGTAGAGAAAACCACTATATACATTCACATAAGCAGCTCTCATCATCATCATTTATGGCATAAGACTTCTTTAATTATACTAAGTTTTTGAGCAGGTCTGCATTATACTTAATTATATAAGGGAGATGTACTTTTAGTAAAAAGTAGCTCTCCAATTTCAAAAGTACATCAACGTAGTATTAATACTTAGATTTAAAGGTGTTTTGGGATAAATGAAATACATTCCCAGCAGCCATCTCCCTTTGCCTCTATCTTATTGCATATTTTGTCCTAATGTGCTTTCATATTTACATGTCACCATGTTTCCATTGGCTAGTACCTTAAAGTCAGATGTCTGTCAAGCAAACTGACCAGTGACAGAATTGCTTTGTGAGGTTTACATCTTTATGACATCAAATGCTTCACATGAAAAATGCAGTTCATTGTCAAAAATCAGCTATATTAGGAGAGTGAGAATTGTGTTTTAGCATCAATTACACACTAAATATGCTGTCATTGTGTATTTTTAATGGATGTCTTTCAGTTTTAAAGATAGACAGACCGATAGATAGATAGATAGATAGATAGATAGATAGAAAGATAGAAAGATAGATAGATAGATAGATAGATAGATAGATAGACAGACAGACAGACTGATTTCAACTGGAAGCAGTGCTTACATATTGCTTAATTTTTGGTGGTTATTAAATAGTATGGGTAGGCAAGAAAAGTGCATATATCTTTTATTAGCATAAACTTACCCAAATGCGCTCTTGCATATTTAAGGCATTCAAAGTAATAATATTTCACAGCATTAATACAGTTATGTACTAGACTGGACAATGGTAAGCAGAGCCAGTACTTATATCAACCATGGCCTTATCTGTGTGAAGTTTGTATGTTCTCCCTGTGTTTGCGTAGGTTTCCTCCGGGTGCTGTGGTTTCCTCCCACACTCCAAAAAACACACTGTTAGGTTAATTGGCTGCTATCAAAATTGACCCTAGTCTCTCCCTCTCTGTCTGTGTGTGAGTGTGTGTCTATATTAGGGAATTTAGACTGTAAGCTCCAATAGGGTAGGGACTGATGTGAATGGGTTCTCTGTACAGCGCTGCGCTATTAGTGACACTATATAAATAAATGATAATGAGGATGATGATGATATGTGTTTACTATGCCTATACACATAGCCAGCTTCCACACTTGATTGGCAGATTAATGCATCATTATTGCTAAGTTTGATAACAGTTGTCTAATACAGTGACACTGGTAGAGAAAACCACTATATACATTCACATAAGCAGCTCTCATCATCATCATTTATGGCATAAGACTTCTTTAATTATACTAAGTTTTTGAGCAGGTCTGCATTATACTTAATTATATAAGGGAGATGTACTTTTAGTAAAAAGTAGCTCTCCAATTTCAAAAGTACATCAACGTAGTATTAATACTTAGATTTAAAGGTGTTTTGGGATAAATGAAATACATTCCCAGCAGCCATCTCCCTTTGCCTCTATCTTATTGCATATTTTGTCCTAATGTGCTTTCATATTTACATGTCACCATGTTTCCATTGGCTAGTACCTTAAAGTCAGATGTCTGTCAAGCAAACTGACCAGTGACAGAATTGCTTTGTGAGGTTTACATCTTTATGACATCAAATGCTTCACATGAAAAATGCAGTTCATTGTCAAAAATCAGCTATATTAGGAGAGTGAGAATTGTGTTTTAGCATCAATTACACACTAAATATGCTGTCATTGTGTATTTTTAATGGATGTCTTTCAGTTTTAAAGATAGACAGACCGATAGATAGATAGATAGATAGAAAGATAGAAAGATAGATAGATAGATAGATAGACAGACAGACAGACTGATTTCAACTGGAAGCAGTGCTTACATATTGCTTAATTTTTGGTGGTTAATAAATAGTATGGGTAGGCAAGAAAAGTGCATATATCTTTTATTAGCATAAACTTACCCATATGCGCTCTTGCATATTTAAGGCATTCAAAGTAATAATATTTCACAGCATTAATACAGTTATGTACTAGACTGGACAATGGTAAGCAGAGCCAGTACTTATATCAACCATGGCCTTATCTGTGTGAAGTTTGTATGTTCTCCCTGTGTTTGCGTAGGTTTCCTCCGGGTGCTGTGGTTTCCTCCCACACTCCAAAAAACACACTGTTAGGTTAATTGGCTGCTATCAAAATTGACCCTAGTCTCTCCCTCTCTGTCTGTGTGTGAGTGTGTGTCTATATTAGGGAATTTAGACTGTAAGCTCCAATAGGGTAGGGACTGATGTGAATGGGTTCTCTGTACAGCGCTGCGCTATTAGTGACACTATATAAATAAATGATAATGAGGATGATGATGATATGTGTTTACTATGCCTATACACATAGCCAGCTTCCACACTTGATTGGCAGATTAATGCATCATTATTGCTAAGTTTGATAACAGTTGTCTAATACAGTGACACTGGTAGAGAAAACCACTATATACATTCACATAAGCAGCTCTCATCATCATCATTTATGGCATAAGACTTCTTTAATTATACTAAGTTTTTGAGCAGGTCTGCATTATACTTAATTATATAAGGGAGATGTACTTTTAGTAAAAAGTAGCTCTCCAATTTCAAAAGTACATCAACGTAGTATTAATACTTAGATTTAAAGGTGTTTTGGGATAAATGAAATACATTCCCAGCAGCCATCTCCCTTTGCCTCTATCTTATTGCATATTTTGTCCTAATGTGCTTTCATATTTACATGTCACCATGTTTCCATTGGCTAGTACCTTAAAGTCAGATGTCTGTCAAGCAAACTGACCAGTGACAGAATTGCTTTGTGAGGTTTACATCTTTATGACATCAAATGCTTCACATGAAAAATGCAGTTCATTGTCAAAAATCAGCTATATTAGGAGAGTGAGAATTGTGTTTTAGCATCAATTACACACTAAATATGCTGTCATTGTGTATTTTTAATGGATGTCTTTCAGTTTTAAAGATAGACAGACCGATAGATAGATAGATAGATAGATAGATAGATAGAAAGATAGAAAGATAGATAGATAGATAGATAGATAGATAGATAGACAGACAGACAGACTGATTTCAACTGGAAGCAGTGCTTACATATTGCTTAATTTTTGGTGGTTATTAAATAGTATGGGTAGGCAAGAAAAGTGCATATATCTTTTATTAGCATAAACTTACCCAAATGCGCTCTTGCATATTTAAGGCATTCAAAGTAATAATATTTCACAGCATTAATACAGTTATGTACTAGACTGGACAATGGTAAGCAGAGCCAGTACTTATATCAACCATGGCCTTATCTGTGTGAAGTTTGTATGTTCTCCCTGTGTTTGCGTAGGTTTCCTCCGGGTGCTGTGGTTTCCTCCCACACTCCAAAAAACACACTGTTAGGTTAATTGGCTGCTATCAAAATTGACCCTAGTCTCTCCCTCTCTGTCTGTGTGTGAGTGTGTGTCTATATTAGGGAATTTAGACTGTAAGCTCCAATAGGATAGGGACTGATGTGAATGGGTTCTCTGTACAGCGCTGCGCTATTAGTGACACTATATAAATAAATGATAATGAGGATGATGATGATATGTGTTTACTATGCCTATACACATAGCCAGCTTCCACACTTGATTGGCAGATTAATGCATCATTATTGCTAAGTTTGATAACAGTTGTCTAATACAGTGACACTGGTAGAGAAAACCACTATATACATTCACATAAGCAGCTCTCATCATCATCATTTATGGCATAAGACTTCTTTAATTATACTAAGTTTTTGAGCAGGTCTGCATTATACTTAATTATATAAGGGAGATGTACTTTTAGTAAAAAGTAGCTCTCCAATTTCAAAAGTACATCAACGTAGTATTAATACTTAGATTTAAAGGTGTTTTGGGATAAATGAAATACATTCCCAGCAGCCATCTCCCTTTGCCTCTATCTTATTGCATATTTTGTCCTAATGTGCTTTCATATTTACATGTCACCATGTTTCCATTGGCTAGTACCTTAAAGTCAGATGTCTGTCAAGCAAACTGACCAGTGACAGAATTGCTTTGTGAGGTTTACATCTTTATGACATCAAATGCTTCACATGAAAAATGCAGTTCATTGTCAAAAATCAGCTATATTAGGAGAGTGAGAATTGTGTTTTAGCATCAATTACACACTAAATATGCTGTCATTGTGTATTTTTAATGGATGTCTTTCAGTTTTAAAGATAGACAGACCGATAGATAGATAGATAGATAGAAAGATAGAAAGATAGATAGATAGATAGATAGACAGACAGACAGACTGATTTCAACTGGAAGCAGTGCTTACATATTGCTTAATTTTTGGTGGTTATTAAATAGTATGGGTAGGCAAGAAAAGTGCATATATCTTTTATTAGCATAAACTTACCCATATGCGCTCTTGCATATTTAAGGCATTCAAAGTAATAATATTTCACAGCATTAATACAGTTATGTACTAGACTGGACAATGGTAAGCAGAGCCAGTACTTATATCAACCATGGCCTTATCTGTGTGAAGTTTGTATGTTCTCCCTGTGTTTGCGTAGGTTTCCTCCGGGTGCTGTGGTTTCCTCCCACACTCCAAAAAACACACTGTTAGGTTAATTGGCTGCTATCAAAATTGACCCTAGTCTCTCCCTCTCTGTCTGTGTGTGAGTGTGTGTCTATATTAGGGAATTTAGACTGTAAGCTCCAATAGGGTAGGGACTGATGTGAATGGGTTCTCTGTACAGCGCTGCGCTATTAGTGACACTATATAAATAAATGATAATGAGGATGATGATGATATGTGTTTACTATGCCTATACACATAGCCAGCTTCCACACTTGATTGGCAGATTAATGCATCATTATTGCTAAGTTTGATAACAGTTGTCTAATACAGTGACACTGGTAGAGAAAACCACTATATACATTCACATAAGCAGCTCTCATCATCATCATTTATGGCATAAGACTTCTTTAATTATACTAAGTTTTTGAGCAGGTCTGCATTATACTTAATTATATAAGGGAGATGTACTTTTAGTAAAAAGTAGCTCTCCAATTTCAAAAGTACATCAACGTAGTATTAATACTTAGATTTAAAGGTGTTTTGGGATAAATGAAATACATTCCCAGCAGCCATCTCCCTTTGCCTCTATCTTATTGCATATTTTGTCCTAATGTGCTTTCATATTTACATGTCACCATGTTTCCATTGGCTAGTACCTTAAAGTCAGATGTCTGTCAAGCAAACTGACCAGTGACAGAATTGCTTTGTGAGGTTTACATCTTTATGACATCAAATGCTTCACATGAAAAATGCAGTTCATTGTCAAAAATCAGCTATATTAGGAGAGTGAGAATTGTGTTTTAGCATCAATTACACACTAAATATGCTGTCATTGTGTATTTTTAATGGATGTCTTTCAGTTTTAAAGATAGACAGACCGATAGATAGATAGATAGATAGAAAGATAGAAAGATAGATAGATAGATAGATAGATAGATAGACAGACAGACAGACTGATTTCAACTGGAAGCAGTGCTTACATATTGCTTAATTTTTGGTGGTTATTAAATAGTATGGGTAGGCAAGAAAAGTGCATATATCTTTTATTAGCATAAACTTACCCAAATGCGCTCTTGCATATTTAAGGCATTCAAAGTAATAATATTTCACAGCATTAATACAGTTATGTACTAGACTGGACAATGGTAAGCAGAGCCAGTACTTATATCAACCATGGCCTTATCTGTGTGAAGTTTGTATGTTCTCCCTGTGTTTGCGTAGGTTTCCTCCGGGTGCTGTGGTTTCCTCCCACACTCCAAAAAACACACTGTTAGGTTAATTGGCTGCTATCAAAATTGACCCTAGTCTCTCCCTCTCTGTCTGTGTGTGAGTGTGTGTCTATATTAGGGAATTTAGACTGTAAGCTCCAATAGGGTAGGGACTGATGTGAATGGGTTCTCTGTACAGCGCTGCGCTATTAGTGACACTATATAAATAAATGATAATGAGGATGATGATGATATGTGTTTACTATGCCTATACACATAGCCAGCTTCCACACTTGATTGGCAGATTAATGCATCATTATTGCTAAGTTTGATAACAGTTGTCTAATACAGTGACACTGGTAGAGAAAACCACTATATACATTCACATAAGCAGCTCTCATCATCATCATTTATGGCATAAGACTTCTTTAATTATACTAAGTTTTTGAGCAGGTCTGCATTATACTTAATTATATAAGGGAGATGTACTTTTAGTAAAAAGTAGCTCTCCAATTTCAAAAGTACATCAACGTAGTATTAATACTTAGATTTAAAGGTGTTTTGGGATAAATGAAATACATTCCCAGCAGCCATCTCCCTTTGCCTCTATCTTATTGCATATTTTGTCCTAATGTGCTTTCATATTTACATGTCACCATGTTTCCATTGGCTAGTACCTTAAAGTCAGATGTCTGTCAAGCAAACTGACCAGTGACAGAATTGCTTTGTGAGGTTTACATCTTTATGACATCAAATGCTTCACATGAAAAATGCAGTTCATTGTCAAAAATCAGCTATATTAGGAGAGTGAGAATTGTGTTTTAGCATCAATTACACACTAAATATGCTGTCATTGTGTATTTTTAATGGATGTCTTTCAGTTTTAAAGATAGACAGACCGATAGATAGATAGATAGATAGATAGATAGATAGATAGAAAGATAGAAAGATAGATAGATAGATAGATAGATAGATAGATAGACAGACAGACAGACTGATTTCAACTGGAAGCAGTGCTTACATATTGCTTAATTTTTGGTGGTTATTAAATAGTATGGGTAGGCAAGAAAAGTGCATATATCTTTTATTAGCATAAACTTACCCAAATGCGCTCTTGCATATTTAAGGCATTCAAAGTAATAATATTTCACAGCATTAATACAGTTATGTACTAGACTGGACAATGGTAAGCAGAGCCAGTACTTATATCAACCATGGCCTTATCTGTGTGAAGTTTGTATGTTCTCCCTGTGTTTGCGTAGGTTTCCTCCGGGTGCTGTGGTTTCCTCCCACACTCCAAAAAACACACTGTTAGGTTAATTGGCTGCTATCAAAATTGACCCTAGTCTCTCCCTCTCTGTCTGTGTGTGAGTGTGTGTCTATATTAGGGAATTTAGACTGTAAGCTCCAATAGGGTAGGGACTGATGTGAATGGGTTCTCTGTACAGCGCTGCGCTATTAGTGACACTATATAAATAAATGATAATGAGGATGATGATGATATGTGTTTACTATGCCTATACACATAGCCAGCTTCCACACTTGATTGGCAGATTAATGCATCATTATTGCTAAGTTTGATAACAGTTGTCTAATACAGTGACACTGGTAGAGAAAACCACTATATACATTCACATAAGCAGCTCTCATCATCATCATTTATGGCATAAGACTTCTTTAATTATACTAAGTTTTTGAGCAGGTCTGCATTATACTTAATTATATAAGGGAGATGTACTTTTAGTAAAAAGTAGCTCTCCAATTTCAAAAGTACATCAACGTAGTATTAATACTTAGATTTAAAGGTGTTTTGGGATAAATGAAATACATTCCCAGCAGCCATCTCCCTTTGCCTCTATCTTATTGCATATTTTGTCCTAATGTGCTTTCATATTTACATGTCACCATGTTTCCATTGGCTAGTACCTTAAAGTCAGATGTCTGTCAAGCAAACTGACCAGTGACAGAATTGCTTTGTGAGGTTTACATCTTTATGACATCAAATGCTTCACATGAAAAATGCAGTTCATTGTCAAAAATCAGCTATATTAGGAGAGTGAGAATTGTGTTTTAGCATCAATTACACACTAAATATGCTGTCATTGTGTATTTTTAATGGATGTCTTTCAGTTTTAAAGATAGACAGACCGATAGATAGATAGATAGATAGAAAGATAGAAAGATAGATAGATAGATAGATAGATAGATAGACAGACAGACAGACTGATTTCAACTGGAAGCAGTGCTTACATATTGCTTAATTTTTGGTGGTTATTAAATAGTATGGGTAGGCAAGAAAAGTGCATATATCTTTTATTAGCATAAACTTACCCAAATGCGCTCTTGCATATTTAAGGCATTCAAAGTAATAATATTTCACAGCATTAATACAGTTATGTACTAGACTGGACAATGGTAAGCAGAGCCAGTACTTATATCAACCATGGCCTTATCTGTGTGAAGTTTGTATGTTCTCCCTGTGTTTGCGTAGGTTTCCTCCGGGTGCTGTGGTTTCCTCCCACACTCCAAAAAACACACTGTTAGGTTAATTGGCTGCTATCAAAATTGACCCTAGTCTCTCCCTCTCTGTCTGTGTGTGAGTGTGTGTCTATATTAGGGAATTTAGACTGTAAGCTCCAATAGGGTAGGGACTGATGTGAATGGGTTCTCTGTACAGCGCTGCGCTATTAGTGACACTATATAAATAAATGATAATGAGGATGATGATGATATGTGTTTACTATGCCTATACACATAGCCAGCTTCCACACTTGATTGGCAGATTAATGCATCATTATTGCTAAGTTTGATAACAGTTGTCTAATACAGTGACACTGGTAGAGAAAACCACTATATACATTCACATAAGCAGCTCTCATCATCATCATTTATGGCATAAGACTTCTTTAATTATACTAAGTTTTTGAGCAGGTCTGCATTATACTTAATTATATAAGGGAGATGTACTTTTAGTAAAAAGTAGCTCTCCAATTTCAAAAGTACATCAACGTAGTATTAATACTTAGATTTAAAGGTGTTTTGGGATAAATGAAATACATTCCCAGCAGCCATCTCCCTTTGCCTCTATCTTATTGCATATTTTGTCCTAATGTGCTTTCATATTTACATGTCACCATGTTTCCATTGGCTAGTACCTTAAAGTCAGATGTCTGTCAAGCAAACTGACCAGTGACAGAATTGCTTTGTGAGGTTTACATCTTTATGACATCAAATGCTTCACATGAAAAATGCAGTTCATTGTCAAAAATCAGCTATATTAGGAGAGTGAGAATTGTGTTTTAGCATCAATTACACACTAAATATGCTGTCATTGTGTATTTTTAATGGATGTCTTTCAGTTTTAAAGATAGACAGACCGATAGATAGATAGATAGATAGATAGATAGATAGAAAGATAGAAAGATAGATAGATAGATAGATAGATAGATAGATAGACAGACAGACAGACTGATTTCAACTGGAAGCAGTGCTTACATATTGCTTAATTTTTGGTGGTTATTAAATAGTATGGGTAGGCAAGAAAAGTGCATATATCTTTTATTAGCATAAACTTACCCAAATGCGCTCTTGCATATTTAAGGCATTCAAAGTAATAATATTTCACAGCATTAATACAGTTATGTACTAGACTGGACAATGGTAAGCAGAGCCAGTACTTATATCAACCATGGCCTTATCTGTGTGAAGTTTGTATGTTCTCCCTGTGTTTGCGTAGGTTTCCTCCGGGTGCTGTGGTTTCCTCCCACACTCCAAAAAACACACTGTTAGGTTAATTGGCTGCTATCAAAATTGACCCTAGTCTCTCCCTCTCTGTCTGTGTGTGAGTGTGTGTCTATATTAGGGAATTTAGACTGTAAGCTCCAATAGGGTAGGGACTGATGTGAATGGGTTCTCTGTGCAGCGCTGCGCTATTAGTGACACTATATAAATAAATGATAATGAGGATGATGATGATATGTGTTTACTATGCCTATACACATAGCCAGCTTCCACACTTGATTGGCAGATTAATGCATCATTATTGCTAAGTTTGATAACAGTTGTCTAATACAGTGACACTGGTAGAGAAAACCACTATATACATTCACATAAGCAGCTCTCATCATCATCATTTATGGCATAAGACTTCTTTAATTATACTAAGTTTTTGAGCAGGTCTGCATTATACTTAATTATATAAGGGAGATGTACTTTTAGTAAAAAGTAGCTCTCCAATTTCAAAAGTACATCAACGTAGTATTAATACTTAGATTTAAAGGTGTTTTGGGATAAATGAAATACATTCCCAGCAGCCATCTCCCTTTGCCTCTATCTTATTGCATATTTTGTCCTAATGTGCTTTCATATTTACATGTCACCATGTTTCCATTGGCTAGTACCTTAAAGTCAGATGTCTGTCAAGCAAACTGACCAGTGACAGAATTGCTTTGTGAGGTTTACATCTTTATGACATCAAATGCTTCACATGAAAAATGCAGTTCATTGTCAAAAATCAGCTATATTAGGAGAGTGAGAATTGTGTTTTAGCATCAATTACACACTAAATATGCTGTCATTGTGTATTTTTAATGGATGTCTTTCAGTTTTAAAGATAGACAGACCGATAGATAGATAGATAGATAGAAAGATAGAAAGATAGATAGATAGATAGATAGATAGATAGACAGACAGACAGACTGATTTCAACTGGAAGCAGTGCTTACATATTGCTTAATTTTTGGTGGTTATTAAATAGTATGGGTAGGCAAGAAAAGTGCATATATCTTTTATTAGCATAAACTTACCCAAATGCGCTCTTGCATATTTAAGGCATTCAAAGTAATAATATTTCACAGCATTAATACAGTTATGTACTAGACTGGACAATGGTAAGCAGAGCCAGTACTTATATCAACCATGGCCTTATCTGTGTGAAGTTTGTATGTTCTCCCTGTGTTTGCGTAGGTTTCCTCCGGGTGCTGTGGTTTCCTCCCACACTCCAAAAAACACACTGTTAGGTTAATTGGCTGCTATCAAAATTGACCCTAGTCTCTCCCTCTCTGTCTGTGTGTGAGTGTGTGTCTATATTAGGGAATTTAGACTGTAAGCTCCAATAGGGTAGGGACTGATGTGAATGGGTTCTCTGTACAGCGCTGCGCTATTAGTGACACTATATAAATAAATGATAATGAGGATGATGATGATATGTGTTTACTATGCCTATACACATAGCCAGCTTCCACACTTGATTGGCAGATTAATGCATCATTATTGCTAAGTTTGATAACAGTTGTCTAATACAGTGACACTGGTAGAGAAAACCACTATATACATTCACATAAGCAGCTCTCATCATCATCATTTATGGCATAAGACTTCTTTAATTATACTAAGTTTTTGAGCAGGTCTGCATTATACTTAATTATATAAGGGAGATGTACTTTTAGTAAAAAGTAGCTCTCCAATTTCAAAAGTACATCAACGTAGTATTAATACTTAGATTTAAAGGTGTTTTGGGATAAATGAAATACATTCCCAGCAGCCATCTCCCTTTGCCTCTATCTTATTGCATATTTTGTCCTAATGTGCTTTCATATTTACATGTCACCATGTTTCCATTGGCTAGTACCTTAAAGTCAGATGTCTGTCAAGCAAACTGACCAGTGACAGAATTGCTTTGTGAGGTTTACATCTTTATGACATCAAATGCTTCACATGAAAAATGCAGTTCATTGTCAAAAATCAGCTATATTAGGAGAGTGAGAATTGTGTTTTAGCATCAATTACACACTAAATATGCTGTCATTGTGTATTTTTAATGGATGTCTTTCAGTTTTAAAGATAGACAGACCGATAGATAGATAGATAGATAGAAAGATAGAAAGATAGATAGATAGATAGATAGATAGATAGACAGACAGACAGACTGATTTCAACTGGAAGCAGTGCTTACATATTGCTTAATTTTTGGTGGTTATTAAATAGTATGGGTAGGCAAGAAAAGTGCATATATCTTTTATTAGCATAAACTTACCCAAATGCGCTCTTGCATATTTAAGGCATTCAAAGTAATAATATTTCACAGCATTAATACAGTTATGTACTAGACTGGACAATGGTAAGCAGAGCCAGTACTTATATCAACCATGGCCTTATCTGTGTGAAGTTTGTATGTTCTCCCTGTGTTTGCGTAGGTTTCCTCCGGGTGCTGTGGTTTCCTCCCACACTCCAAAAAACACACTGTTAGGTTAATTGGCTGCTATCAAAATTGACCCTAGTCTCTCCCTCTCTGTCTGTGTGTGAGTGTGTGTCTATATTAGGGAATTTAGACTGTAAGCTCCAATAGGGTAGGGACTGATGTGAATGGGTTCTCTGTACAGCGCTGCGCTATTAGTGACACTATATAAATAAATGATAATGAGGATGATGATGATATGTGTTTACTATGCCTATACACATAGCCAGCTTCCACACTTGATTGGCAGATTAATGCATCATTATTGCTAAGTTTGATAACAGTTGTCTAATACAGTGACACTGGTAGAGAAAACCACTATATACATTCACATAAGCAGCTCTCATCATCATCATTTATGGCATAAGACTTCTTTAATTATACTAAGTTTTTGAGCAGGTCTGCATTATACTTAATTATATAAGGGAGATGTACTTTTAGTAAAAAGTAGCTCTCCAATTTCAAAAGTACATCAACGTAGTATTAATACTTAGATTTAAAGGTGTTTTGGGATAAATGAAATACATTCCCAGCAGCCATCTCCCTTTGCCTCTATCTTATTGCATATTTTGTCCTAATGTGCTTTCATATTTACATGTCACCATGTTTCCATTGGCTAGTACCTTAAAGTCAGATGTCTGTCAAGCAAACTGACCAGTGACAGAATTGCTTTGTGAGGTTTACATCTTTATGACATCAAATGCTTCACATGAAAAATGCAGTTCATTGTCAAAAATCAGCTATATTAGGAGAGTGAGAATTGTGTTTTAGCATCAATTACACACTAAATATGCTGTCATTGTGTATTTTTAATGGATGTCTTTCAGTTTTAAAGATAGACAGACCGATAGATAGATAGATAGATAGATAGATAGATAGAAAGATAGAAAGATAGATAGATAGATAGATAGATAGATAGATAGACAGACAGACAGACTGATTTCAACTGGAAGCAGTGCTTACATATTGCTTAATTTTTGGTGGTTATTAAATAGTATGGGTAGGCAAGAAAAGTGCATATATCTTTTATTAGCATAAACTTACCCAAATGCGCTCTTGCATATTTAAGGCATTCAAAGTAATAATATTTCACAGCATTAATACAGTTATGTACTAGACTGGACAATGGTAAGCAGAGCCAGTACTTATATCAACCATGGCCTTATCTGTGTGAAGTTTGTATGTTCTCCCTGTGTTTGCGTAGGTTTCCTCCGGGTGCTGTGGTTTCCTCCCACACTCCAAAAAACACACTGTTAGGTTAATTGGCTGCTATCAAAATTGACCCTAGTCTCTCCCTCTCTGTCTGTGTGTGAGTGTGTGTCTATATTAGGGAATTTAGACTGTAAGCTCCAATAGGGTAGGGACTGATGTGAATGGGTTCTCTGTACAGCGCTGCGCTATTAGTGACACTATATAAATAAATGATAATGAGGATGATGATGATATGTGTTTACTATGCCTATACACATAGCCAGCTTCCACACTTGATTGGCAGATTAATGCATCATTATTGCTAAGTTTGATAACAGTTGTCTAATACAGTGACACTGGTAGAGAAAACCACTATATACATTCACATAAGCAGCTCTCATCATCATCATTTATGGCATAAGACTTCTTTAATTATACTAAGTTTTTGAGCAGGTCTGCATTATACTTAATTATATAAGGGAGATGTACTTTTAGTAAAAAGTAGCTCTCCAATTTCAAAAGTACATCAACGTAGTATTAATACTTAGATTTAAAGGTGTTTTGGGATAAATGAAATACATTCCCAGCAGCCATCTCCCTTTGCCTCTATCTTATTGCATATTTTGTCCTAATGTGCTTTCATATTTACATGTCACCATGTTTCCATTGGCTAGTACCTTAAAGTCAGATGTCTGTCAAGCAAACTGACCAGTGACAGAATTGCTTTGTGAGGTTTACATCTTTATGACATCAAATGCTTCACATGAAAAATGCAGTTCATTGTCAAAAATCAGCTATATTAGGAGAGTGAGAATTGTGTTTTAGCATCAATTACACACTAAATATGCTGTCATTGTGTATTTTTAATGGATGTCTTTCAGTTTTAAAGATAGACAGACCGATAGATAGATAGATAGATAGAAAGATAGAAAGATAGATAGATAGATAGATAGATAGATAGACAGACAGACAGACTGATTTCAACTGGAAGCAGTGCTTACATATTGCTTAATTTTTGGTGGTTATTAAATAGTATGGGTAGGCAAGAAAAGTGCATATATCTTTTATTAGCATAAACTTACCCAAATGCGCTCTTGCATATTTAAGGCATTCAAAGTAATAATATTTCACAGCATTAATACAGTTATGTACTAGACTGGACAATGGTAAGCAGAGCCAGTACTTATATCAACCATGGCCTTATCTGTGTGAAGTTTGTATGTTCTCCCTGTGTTTGCGTAGGTTTCCTCCGGGTGCTGTGGTTTCCTCCCACACTCCAAAAAACACACTGTTAGGTTAATTGGCTGCTATCAAAATTGACCCTAGTCTCTCCCTCTCTGTCTGTGTGTGAGTGTGTGTCTATATTAGGGAATTTAGACTGTAAGCTCCAATAGGGTAGGGACTGATGTGAATGGGTTCTCTGTACAGCGCTGCGCTATTAGTGACACTATATAAATAAATGATAATGAGGATGATGATGATATGTGTTTACTATGCCTATACACATAGCCAGCTTCCACACTTGATTGGCAGATTAATGCATCATTATTGCTAAGTTTGATAACAGTTGTCTAATACAGTGACACTGGTAGAGAAAACCACTATATACATTCACATAAGCAGCTCTCATCATCATCATTTATGGCATAAGACTTCTTTAATTATACTAAGTTTTTGAGCAGGTCTGCATTATACTTAATTATATAAGGGAGATGTACTTTTAGTAAAAAGTAGCTCTCCAATTTCAAAAGTACATCAACGTAGTATTAATACTTAGATTTAAAGGTGTTTTGGGATAAATGAAATACATTCCCAGCAGCCATCTCCCTTTGCCTCTATCTTATTGCATATTTTGTCCTAATGTGCTTTCATATTTACATGTCACCATGTTTCCATTGGCTAGTACCTTAAAGTCAGATGTCTGTCAAGCAAACTGACCAGTGACAGAATTGCTTTGTGAGGTTTACATCTTTATGACATCAAATGCTTCACATGAAAAATGCAGTTCATTGTCAAAAATCAGCTATATTAGGAGAGTGAGAATTGTGTTTTAGCATCAATTACACACTAAATATGCTGTCATTGTGTATTTTTAATGGATGTCTTTCAGTTTTAAAGATAGACAGACCGATAGATAGATAGATAGATAGAAAGATAGAAAGATAGATAGATAGATAGATAGATAGACAGACAGACAGACTGATTTCAACTGGAAGCAGTGCTTACATATTGCTTAATTTTTGGTGGTTATTAAATAGTATGGGTAGGCAAGAAAAGTGCATATATCTTTTATTAGCATAAACTTACCCAAATGCGCTCTTGCATATTTAAGGCATTCAAAGTAATAATATTTCACAGCATTAATACAGTTATGTACTAGACTGGACAATGGTAAGCAGAGCCAGTACTTATATCAACCATGGCCTTATCTGTGTGAAGTTTGTATGTTCTCCCTGTGTTTGCGTAGGTTTCCTCCGGGTGCTGTGGTTTCCTCCCACACTCCAAAAAACACACTGTTAGGTTAATTGGCTGCTATCAAAATTGACCCTAGTCTCTCCCTCTCTGTCTGTGTGTGAGTGTGTGTCTATATTAGGGAATTTAGACTGTAAGCTCCAATAGGGTAGGGACTGATGTGAATGGGTTCTCTGTACAGCGCTGCGCTATTAGTGACACTATATAAATAAATGATAATGAGGATGATGATGATATGTGTTTACTATGCCTATACACATAGCCAGCTTCCACACTTGATTGGCAGATTAATGCATCATTATTGCTAAGTTTGATAACAGTTGTCTAATACAGTGACACTGGTAGAGAAAACCACTATATACATTCACATAAGCAGCTCTCATCATCATCATTTATGGCATAAGACTTCTTTAATTATACTAAGTTTTTGAGCAGGTCTGCATTATACTTAATTATATAAGGGAGATGTACTTTTAGTAAAAAGTAGCTCTCCAATTTCAAAAGTACATCAACGTAGTATTAATACTTAGATTTAAAGGTGTTTTGGGATAAATGAAATACATTCCCAGCAGCCATCTCCCTTTGCCTCTATCTTATTGCATATTTTGTCCTAATGTGCTTTCATATTTACATGTCACCATGTTTCCATTGGCTAGTACCTTAAAGTCAGATGTCTGTCAAGCAAACTGACCAGTGACAGAATTGCTTTGTGAGGTTTACATCTTTATGACATCAAATGCTTCACATGAAAAATGCAGTTCATTGTCAAAAATCAGCTATATTAGGAGAGTGAGAATTGTGTTTTAGCATCAATTACACACTAAATATGCTGTCATTGTGTATTTTTAATGGATGTCTTTCAGTTTTAAAGATAGACAGACCGATAGATAGATAGATAGATAGAAAGATAGAAAGATAGATAGATAGATAGATAGATAGATAGACAGACAGACAGACTGATTTCAACTGGAAGCAGTGCTTACATATTGCTTAATTTTTGGTGGTTATTAAATAGTATGGGTAGGCAAGAAAAGTGCATATATCTTTTATTAGCATAAACTTACCCAAATGCGCTCTTGCATATTTAAGGCATTCAAAGTAATAATATTTCACAGCATTAATACAGTTATGTACTAGACTGGACAATGGTAAGCAGAGCCAGTACTTATATCAACCATGGCCTTATCTGTGTGAAGTTTGTATGTTCTCCCTGTGTTTGCGTAGGTTTCCTCCGGGTGCTGTGGTTTCCTCCCACACTCCAAAAAACACACTGTTAGGTTAATTGGCTGCTATCAAAATTGACCCTAGTCTCTCCCTCTCTGTCTGTGTGTGAGTGTGTGTCTATATTAGGGAATTTAGACTGTAAGCTCCAATAGGGTAGGGACTGATGTGAATGGGTTCTCTGTACAGCGCTGCGCTATTAGTGACACTATATAAATAAATGATAATGAGGATGATGATGATATGTGTTTACTATGCCTATACACATAGCCAGCTTCCACACTTGATTGGCAGATTAATGCATCATTATTGCTAAGTTTGATAACAGTTGTCTAATACAGTGACACTGGTAGAGAAAACCACTATATACATTCACATAAGCAGCTCTCATCATCATCATTTATGGCATAAGACTTCTTTAATTATACTAAGTTTTTGAGCAGGTCTGCATTATACTTAATTATATAAGGGAGATGTACTTTTAGTAAAAAGTAGCTCTCCAATTTCAAAAGTACATCAACGTAGTATTAATACTTAGATTTAAAGGTGTTTTGGGATAAATGAAATACATTCCCAGCAGCCATCTCCCTTTGCCTCTATCTTATTGCATATTTTGTCCTAATGTGCTTTCATATTTACATGTCACCATGTTTCCATTGGCTAGTACCTTAAAGTCAGATGTCTGTCAAGCAAACTGACCAGTGACAGAATTGCTTTGTGAGGTTTACATCTTTATGACATCAAATGCTTCACATGAAAAATGCAGTTCATTGTCAAAAATCAGCTATATTAGGAGAGTGAGAATTGTGTTTTAGCATCAATTACACACTAAATATGCTGTCATTGTGTATTTTTAATGGATGTCTTTCAGTTTTAAAGATAGACAGACCGATAGATAGATAGATAGATAGATAGATAGATAGAAAGATAGAAAGATAGATAGATAGATAGATAGATAGATAGATAGACAGACAGACAGACTGATTTCAACTGGAAGCAGTGCTTACATATTGCTTAATTTTTGGTGGTTATTAAATAGTATGGGTAGGCAAGAAAAGTGCATATATCTTTTATTAGCATAAACTTACCCAAATGCGCTCTTGCATATTTAAGGCATTCAAAGTAATAATATTTCACAGCATTAATACAGTTATGTACTAGACTGGACAATGGTAAGCAGAGCCAGTACTTATATCAACCATGGCCTTATCTGTGTGAAGTTTGTATGTTCTCCCTGTGTTTGCGTAGGTTTCCTCCGGGTGCTGTGGTTTCCTCCCACACTCCAAAAAACACACTGTTAGGTTAATTGGCTGCTATCAAAATTGACCCTAGTCTCTCCCTCTCTGTCTGTGTGTGAGTGTGTGTCTATATTAGGGAATTTAGACTGTAAGCTCCAATAGGGTAGGGACTGATGTGAATGGGTTCTCTGTACAGCGCTGCGCTATTAGTGACACTATATAAATAAATGATAATGAGGATGATGATGATATGTGTTTACTATGCCTATACACATAGCCAGCTTCCACACTTGATTGGCAGATTAATGCATCATTATTGCTAAGTTTGATAACAGTTGTCTAATACAGTGACACTGGTAGAGAAAACCACTATATACATTCACATAAGCAGCTCTCATCATCATCATTTATGGCATAAGACTTCTTTAATTATACTAAGTTTTTGAGCAGGTCTGCATTATACTTAATTATATAAGGGAGATGTACTTTTAGTAAAAAGTAGCTCTCCAATTTCAAAAGTACATCAACGTAGTATTAATACTTAGATTTAAAGGTGTTTTGGGATAAATGAAATACATTCCCAGCAGCCATCTCCCTTTGCCTCTATCTTATTGCATATTTTGTCCTAATGTGCTTTCATATTTACATGTCACCATGTTTCCATTGGCTAGTACCTTAAAGTCAGATGTCTGTCAAGCAAACTGACCAGTGACAGAATTGCTTTGTGAGGTTTACATCTTTATGACATCAAATGCTTCACATGAAAAATGCAGTTCATTGTCAAAAATCAGCTATATTAGGAGAGTGAGAATTGTGTTTTAGCATCAATTACACACTAAATATGCTGTCATTGTGTATTTTTAATGGATGTCTTTCAGTTTTAAAGATAGACAGACCGATAGATAGATAGATAGATAGATAGATAGATAGAAAGATAGAAAGATAGATAGATAGATAGATAGATAGATAGACAGACAGACAGACTGATTTCAACTGGAAGCAGTGCTTACATATTGCTTAATTTTTGGTGGTTATTAAATAGTATGGGTAGGCAAGAAAAGTGCATATATCTTTTATTAGCATAAACTTACCCAAATGCGCTCTTGCATATTTAAGGCATTCAAAGTAATAATATTTCACAGCATTAATACAGTTATGTACTAGACTGGACAATGGTAAGCAGAGCCAGTACTTATATCAACCATGGCCTTATCTGTGTGAAGTTTGTATGTTCTCCCTGTGTTTGCGTAGGTTTCCTCCGGGTGCTGTGGTTTCCTCCCACACTCCAAAAAACACACTGTTAGGTTAATTGGCTGCTATCAAAATTGACCCTAGTCTCTCCCTCTCTGTCTGTGTGTGAGTGTGTGTCTATATTAGGGAATTTAGACTGTAAGCTCCAATAGGGTAGGGACTGATGTGAATGGGTTCTCTGTGCAGCGCTGCGCTATTAGTGACACTATATAAATAAATGATAATGAGGATGATGATGATATGTGTTTACTATGCCTATACACATAGCCAGCTTCCACACTTGATTGGCAGATTAATGCATCATTATTGCTAAGTTTGATAACAGTTGTCTAATACAGTGACACTGGTAGAGAAAACCACTATATACATTCACATAAGCAGCTCTCATCATCATCATTTATGGCATAAGACTTCTTTAATTATACTAAGTTTTTGAGCAGGTCTGCATTATACTTAATTATATAAGGGAGATGTACTTTTAGTAAAAAGTAGCTCTCCAATTTCAAAAGTACATCAACGTAGTATTAATACTTAGATTTAAAGGTGTTTTGGGATAAATGAAATACATTCCCAGCAGCCATCTCCCTTTGCCTCTATCTTATTGCATATTTTGTCCTAATGTGCTTTCATATTTACATGTCACCATGTTTCCATTGGCTAGTACCTTAAAGTCAGATGTCTGTCAAGCAAACTGACCAGTGACAGAATTGCTTTGTGAGGTTTACATCTTTATGACATCAAATGCTTCACATGAAAAATGCAGTTCATTGTCAAAAATCAGCTATATTAGGAGAGTGAGAATTGTGTTTTAGCATCAATTACACACTAAATATGCTGTCATTGTGTATTTTTAATGGATGTCTTTCAGTTTTAAAGATAGACAGACCGATAGATAGATAGATAGATAGAAAGATAGAAAGATAGATAGATAGATAGATAGATAGATAGACAGACAGACAGACTGATTTCAACTGGAAGCAGTGCTTACATATTGCTTAATTTTTGGTGGTTATTAAATAGTATGGGTAGGCAAGAAAAGTGCATATATCTTTTATTAGCATAAACTTACCCAAATGCGCTCTTGCATATTTAAGGCATTCAAAGTAATAATATTTCACAGCATTAATACAGTTATGTACTAGACTGGACAATGGTAAGCAGAGCCAGTACTTATATCAACCATGGCCTTATCTGTGTGAAGTTTGTATGTTCTCCCTGTGTTTGCGTAGGTTTCCTCCGGGTGCTGTGGTTTCCTCCCACACTCCAAAAAACACACTGTTAGGTTAATTGGCTGCTATCAAAATTGACCCTAGTCTCTCCCTCTCTGTCTGTGTGTGAGTGTGTGTCTATATTAGGGAATTTAGACTGTAAGCTCCAATAGGGTAGGGACTGATGTGAATGGGTTCTCTGTACAGCGCTGCGCTATTAGTGACACTATATAAATAAATGATAATGAGGATGATGATGATATGTGTTTACTATGCCTATACACATAGCCAGCTTCCACACTTGATTGGCAGATTAATGCATCATTATTGCTAAGTTTGATAACAGTTGTCTAATACAGTGACACTGGTAGAGAAAACCACTATATACATTCACATAAGCAGCTCTCATCATCATCATTTATGGCATAAGACTTCTTTAATTATACTAAGTTTTTGAGCAGGTCTGCATTATACTTAATTATATAAGGGAGATGTACTTTTAGTAAAAAGTAGCTCTCCAATTTCAAAAGTACATCAACGTAGTATTAATACTTAGATTTAAAGGTGTTTTGGGATAAATGAAATACATTCCCAGCAGCCATCTCCCTTTGCCTCTATCTTATTGCATATTTTGTCCTAATGTGCTTTCATATTTACATGTCACCATGTTTCCATTGGCTAGTACCTTAAAGTCAGATGTCTGTCAAGCAAACTGACCAGTGACAGAATTGCTTTGTGAGGTTTACATCTTTATGACATCAAATGCTTCACATGAAAAATGCAGTTCATTGTCAAAAATCAGCTATATTAGGAGAGTGAGAATTGTGTTTTAGCATCAATTACACACTAAATATGCTGTCATTGTGTATTTTTAATGGATGTCTTTCAGTTTTAAAGATAGACAGACCGATAGATAGATAGATAGATAGAAAGATAGAAAGATAGATAGATAGATAGATAGATAGATAGACAGACAGACAGACTGATTTCAACTGGAAGCAGTGCTTACATATTGCTTAATTTTTGGTGGTTATTAAATAGTATGGGTAGGCAAGAAAAGTGCATATATCTTTTATTAGCATAAACTTACCCAAATGCGCTCTTGCATATTTAAGGCATTCAAAGTAATAATATTTCACAGCATTAATACAGTTATGTACTAGACTGGACAATGGTAAGCAGAGCCAGTACTTATATGCCTTATCTGTGTGAAGTTTGTATGTTCTCCCTGTGTTTGCGTAGGTTTCCTCCGGGTGCTGTGGTTTCCTCCCACACTCCAAAAAACACACTGTTAGGTTAATTGGCTGCTATCAAAATTGACCCTAGTCTCTCCCTCTCTGTCTGTGTGTGAGTGTGTGTCTATATTAGGGAATTTAGACTGTAAGCTCCAATAGGGTAGGGACTGATGTGAATGGGTTCTCTGTACAGCGCTGCGCTATTAGTGACACTATATAAATAAATGATAATGAGGATGATGATGATATGTGTTTACTATGCCTATACACATAGCCAGCTTCCACACTTGATTGGCAGATTAATGCATCATTATTGCTAAGTTTGATAACAGTTGTCTAATACAGTGACACTGGTAGAGAAAACCACTATATACATTCACATAAGCAGCTCTCATCATCATCATTTATGGCATAAGACTTCTTTAATTATACTAAGTTTTTGAGCAGGTCTGCATTATACTTAATTATATAAGGGAGATGTACTTTTAGTAAAAAGTAGCTCTCCAATTTCAAAAGTACATCAACGTAGTATTAATACTTAGATTTAAAGGTGTTTTGGGATAAATGAAATACATTCCCAGCAGCCATCTCCCTTTGCCTCTATCTTATTGCATATTTTGTCCTAATGTGCTTTCATATTTACATGTCACCATGTTTCCATTGGCTAGTACCTTAAAGTCAGATGTCTGTCAAGCAAACTGACCAGTGACAGAATTGCTTTGTGAGGTTTACATCTTTATGACATCAAATGCTTCACATGAAAAATGCAGTTCATTGTCAAAAATCAGCTATATTAGGAGAGTGAGAATTGTGTTTTAGCATCAATTACACACTAAATATGCTGTCATTGTGTATTTTTAATGGATGTCTTTCAGTTTTAAAGATAGACAGACCGATAGATAGATAGATAGATAGATAGATAGAAAGATAGATAGATAGATAGATAGATAGATAGACAGACAGACAGACTGATTTCAACTGGAAGCAGTGCTTACATATTGCTTAATTTTTGGTGGTTATTAAATAGTATGGGTAGGCAAGAAAAGTGCATATATCTTTTATTAGCATAAACTTACCCAAATGCGCTCTTGCATATTTAAGGCATTCAAAGTAATAATATTTCACAGCATTAATACAGTTATGTACTAGACTGGACAATGGTAAGCAGAGCCAGTACTTATATCAACCATGGCCTTATCTGTGTGAAGTTTGTATGTTCTCCCTGTGTTTGCGTAGGTTTCCTCCGGGTGCTGTGGTTTCCTCCCACACTCCAAAAAACACACTGTTAGGTTAATTGGCTGCTATCAAAATTGACCCTAGTCTCTCCCTCTCTGTCTGTGTGTGAGTGTGTGTCTATATTAGGGAATTTAGACTGTAAGCTCCAATAGGGTAGGGACTGATGTGAATGGGTTCTCTGTACAGCGCTGCGCTATTAGTGACACTATATAAATAAATGATAATGAGGATGATGATGATATGTGTTTACTATGCCTATACACATAGCCAGCTTCCACACTTGATTGGCAGATTAATGCATCATTATTGCTAAGTTTGATAACAGTTGTCTAATACAGTGACACTGGTAGAGAAAACCACTATATACATTCACATAAGCAGCTCTCATCATCATCATTTATGGCATAAGACTTCTTTAATTATACTAAGTTTTTGAGCAGGTCTGCATTATACTTAATTATATAAGGGAGATGTACTTTTAGTAAAAAGTAGCTCTCCAATTTCAAAAGTACATCAACGTAGTATTAATACTTAGATTTAAAGGTGTTTTGGGATAAATGAAATACATTCCCAGCAGCCATCTCCCTTTGCCTCTATCTTATTGCATATTTTGTCCTAATGTGCTTTCATATTTACATGTCACCATGTTTCCATTGGCTAGTACCTTAAAGTCAGATGTCTGTCAAGCAAACTGACCAGTGACAGAATTGCTTTGTGAGGTTTACATCTTTATGACATCAAATGCTTCACATGAAAAATGCAGTTCATTGTCAAAAATCAGCTATATTAGGAGAGTGAGAATTGTGTTTTAGCATCAATTACACACTAAATATGCTGTCATTGTGTATTTTTAATGGATGTCTTTCAGTTTTAAAGATAGACAGACCGATAGATAGATAGATAGATAGAAAGATAGAAAGATAGATAGATAGATAGATAGATAGATAGACAGACAGACAGACTGATTTCAACTGGAAGCAGTGCTTACATATTGCTTAATTTTTGGTGGTTATTAAATAGTATGGGTAGGCAAGAAAAGTGCATATATCTTTTATTAGCATAAACTTACCCAAATGCGCTCTTGCATATTTAAGGCATTCAAAGTAATAATATTTCACAGCATTAATACAGTTATGTACTAGACTGGACAATGGTAAGCAGAGCCAGTACTTATATCAACCATGGCCTTATCTGTGTGAAGTTTGTATGTTCTCCCTGTGTTTGCGTAGGTTTCCTCCGGGTGCTGTGGTTTCCTCCCACACTCCAAAAAACACACTGTTAGGTTAATTGGCTGCTATCAAAATTGACCCTAGTCTCTCCCTCTCTGTCTGTGTGTGAGTGTGTGTCTATATTAGGGAATTTAGACTGTAAGCTCCAATAGGGTAGGGACTGATGTGAATGGGTTCTCTGTACAGCGCTGCGCTATTAGTGACACTATATAAATAAATGATAATGAGGATGATGATGATATGTGTTTACTATGCCTATACACATAGCCAGCTTCCACACTTGATTGGCAGATTAATGCATCATTATTGCTAAGTTTGATAACAGTTGTCTAATACAGTGACACTGGTAGAGAAAACCACTATATACATTCACATAAGCAGCTCTCATCATCATCATTTATGGCATAAGACTTCTTTAATTATACTAAGTTTTTGAGCAGGTCTGCATTATACTTAATTATATAAGGGAGATGTACTTTTAGTAAAAAGTAGCTCTCCAATTTCAAAAGTACATCAACGTAGTATTAATACTTAGATTTAAAGGTGTTTTGGGATAAATGAAATACATTCCCAGCAGCCATCTCCCTTTGCCTCTATCTTATTGCATATTTTGTCCTAATGTGCTTTCATATTTACATGTCACCATGTTTCCATTGGCTAGTACCTTAAAGTCAGATGTCTGTCAAGCAAACTGACCAGTGACAGAATTGCTTTGTGAGGTTTACATCTTTATGACATCAAATGCTTCACATGAAAAATGCAGTTCATTGTCAAAAATCAGCTATATTAGGAGAGTGAGAATTGTGTTTTAGCATCAATTACACACTAAATATGCTGTCATTGTGTATTTTTAATGGATGTCTTTCAGTTTTAAAGATAGACAGACCGATAGATAGATAGATAGATAGATAGATAGAAAGATAGAAAGATAGATAGATAGATAGATAGATAGATAGACAGACAGACAGACTGATTTCAACTGGAAGCAGTGCTTACATATTGCTTAATTTTTGGTGGTTATTAAATAGTATGGGTAGGCAAGAAAAGTGCATATATCTTTTATTAGCATAAACTTACCCAAATGCGCTCTTGCATATTTAAGGCATTCAAAGTAATAATATTTCACAGCATTAATACAGTTATGTACTAGACTGGACAATGGTAAGCAGAGCCAGTACTTATATCAACCATGGCCTTATCTGTGTGAAGTTTGTATGTTCTCCCTGTGTTTGCGTAGGTTTCCTCCGGGTGCTGTGGTTTCCTCCCACACTCCAAAAAACACACTGTTAGGTTAATTGGCTGCTATCAAAATTGACCCTAGTCTCTCCCTCTCTGTCTGTGTGTGAGTGTGTGTCTATATTAGGGAATTTAGACTGTAAGCTCCAATAGGGTAGGGACTGATGTGAATGGGTTCTCTGTACAGCGCTGCGCTATTAGTGACACTATATAAATAAATGATAATGAGGATGATGATGATATGTGTTTACTATGCCTATACACATAGCCAGCTTCCACACTTGATTGGCAGATTAATGCATCATTATTGCTAAGTTTGATAACAGTTGTCTAATACAGTGACACTGGTAGAGAAAACCACTATATACATTCACATAAGCAGCTCTCATCATCATCATTTATGGCATAAGACTTCTTTAATTATACTAAGTTTTTGAGCAGGTCTGCATTATACTTAATTATATAAGGGAGATGTACTTTTAGTAAAAAGTAGCTCTCCAATTTCAAAAGTACATCAACGTAGTATTAATACTTAGATTTAAAGGTGTTTTGGGATAAATGAAATACATTCCCAGCAGCCATCTCCCTTTGCCTCTATCTTATTGCATATTTTGTCCTAATGTGCTTTCATATTTACATGTCACCATGTTTCCATTGGCTAGTACCTTAAAGTCAGATGTCTGTCAAGCAAACTGACCAGTGACAGAATTGCTTTGTGAGGTTTACATCTTTATGACATCAAATGCTTCACATGAAAAATGCAGTTCATTGTCAAAAATCAGCTATATTAGGAGAGTGAGAATTGTGTTTTAGCATCAATTACACACTAAATATGCTGTCATTGTGTATTTTTAATGGATGTCTTTCAGTTTTAAAGATAGACAGACCGATAGATAGATAGATAGATAGAAAGATAGAAAGATAGATAGATAGATAGATAGATAGATAGACAGACAGACAGACTGATTTCAACTGGAAGCAGTGCTTACATATTGCTTAATTTTTGGTGGTTATTAAATAGTATGGGTAGGCAAGAAAAGTGCATATATCTTTTATTAGCATAAACTTACCCAAATGCGCTCTTGCATATTTAAGGCATTCAAAGTAATAATATTTCACAGCATTAATACAGTTATGTACTAGACTGGACAATGGTAAGCAGAGCCAGTACTTATATCAACCATGGCCTTATCTGTGTGAAGTTTGTATGTTCTCCCTGTGTTTGCGTAGGTTTCCTCCGGGTGCTGTGGTTTCCTCCCACACTCCAAAAAACACACTGTTAGGTTAATTGGCTGCTATCAAAATTGACCCTAGTCTCTCCCTCTCTGTCTGTGTGTGAGTGTGTGTCTATATTAGGGAATTTAGACTGTAAGCTCCAATAGGGTAGGGACTGATGTGAATGGGTTCTCTGTACAGCGCTGCGCTATTAGT
This sequence comes from Mixophyes fleayi, assembly GCF_038048845.1. NCBI lineage: Eukaryota > Metazoa > Chordata > Amphibia > Anura > Limnodynastidae > Mixophyes > Mixophyes fleayi. The sequence continues at coordinate 19,502 of NW_027446574.1, read as the reverse complement.
GACACTATATAAATAAATGATAATGAGGATGATGATGATATGTGTTTACTATGCCTATACACATAGCCAGCTTCCACACTTGATTGGCAGATTAATGCATCATTATTGCTAAGTTTGATAACAGTTGTCTAATACAGTGACACTGGTAGAGAAAACCACTATATACATTCACATAAGCAGCTCTCATCATCATCATTTATGGCATAAGACTTCTTTAATTATACTAAGTTTTTGAGCAGGTCTGCATTATACTTAATTATATAAGGGAGATGTACTTTTAGTAAAAAGTAGCTCTCCAATTTCAAAAGTACATCAACGTAGTATTAATACTTAGATTTAAAGGTGTTTTGGGATAAATGAAATACATTCCCAGCAGCCATCTCCCTTTGCCTCTATCTTATTGCATATTTTGTCCTAATGTGCTTTCATATTTACATGTCACCATGTTTCCATTGGCTAGTACCTTAAAGTCAGATGTCTGTCAAGCAAACTGACCAGTGACAGAATTGCTTTGTGAGGTTTACATCTTTATGACATCAAATGCTTCACATGAAAAATGCAGTTCATTGTCAAAAATCAGCTATATTAGGAGAGTGAGAATTGTGTTTTAGCATCAATTACACACTAAATATGCTGTCATTGTGTATTTTTAATGGATGTCTTTCAGTTTTAAAGATAGACAGACCGATAGATAGATAGATAGATAGATAGATAGATAGAAAGATAGAAAGATAGATAGATAGATAGATAGATAGATAGATAGATAGATAGATAGACAGACAGACAGACTGATTTCAACTGGAAGCAGTGCTTACATATTGCTTAATTTTTGGTGGTTATTAAATAGTATGGGTAGGCAAGAAAAGTGCATATATCTTTTATTAGCATAAACTTACCCAAATGCGCTCTTGCATATTTAAGGCATTCAAAGTAATAATATTTCACAGCATTAATACAGTTATGTACTAGACTGGACAATGGTAAGCAGAGCCAGTACTTATATCAACCATGGCCTTATCTGTGTGAAGTTTGTATGTTCTCCCTGTGTTTGCGTAGGTTTCCTCCGGGTGCTGTGGTTTCCTCCCACACTCCAAAAAACACACTGTTAGGTTAATTGGCTGCTATCAAAATTGACCCTAGTCTCTCCCTCTCTGTCTGTGTGTGAGTGTGTGTCTATATTAGGGAATTTAGACTGTAAGCTCCAATAGGGTAGGGACTGATGTGAATGGGTTCTCTGTACAGCGCTGCGCTATTAGTGACACTATATAAATAAATGATAATGAGGATGATGATGATATGTGTTTACTATGCCTATACACATAGCCAGCTTCCACACTTGATTGGCAGATTAATGCATCATTATTGCTAAGTTTGATAACAGTTGTCTAATACAGTGACACTGGTAGAGAAAACCACTATATACATTCACATAAGCAGCTCTCATCATCATCATTTATGGCATAAGACTTCTTTAATTATACTAAGTTTTTGAGCAGGTCTGCATTATACTTAATTATATAAGGGAGATGTACTTTTAGTAAAAAGTAGCTCTCCAATTTCAAAAGTACATCAACGTAGTATTAATACTTAGATTTAAAGGTGTTTTGGGATAAATGAAATACATTCCCAGCAGCCATCTCCCTTTGCCTCTATCTTATTGCATATTTTGTCCTAATGTGCTTTCATATTTACATGTCACCATGTTTCCATTGGCTAGTACCTTAAAGTCAGATGTCTGTCAAGCAAACTGACCAGTGACAGAATTGCTTTGTGAGGTTTACATCTTTATGACATCAAATGCTTCACATGAAAAATGCAGTTCATTGTCAAAAATCAGCTATATTAGGAGAGTGAGAATTGTGTTTTAGCATCAATTACACACTAAATATGCTGTCATTGTGTATTTTTAATGGATGTCTTTCAGTTTTAAAGATAGACAGACCGATAGATAGATAGATAGATAGATAGAAAGATAGAAAGATAGATAGATAGATAGATAGATAGATAGATAGATAGACAGACAGACAGACTGATTTCAACTGGAAGCAGTGCTTACATATTGCTTAATTTTTGGTGGTTATTAAATAGTATGGGTAGGCAAGAAAAGTGCATATATCTTTTATTAGCATAAACTTACCCAAATGCGCTCTTGCATATTTAAGGCATTCAAAGTAATAATATTTCACAGCATTAATACAGTTATGTACTAGACTGGACAATGGTAAGCAGAGCCAGTACTTATATCAACCATGGCCTTATCTGTGTGAAGTTTGTATGTTCTCCCTGTGTTTGCGTAGGTTTCCTCCGGGTGCTGTGGTTTCCTCCCACACTCCAAAAAACACACTGTTAGGTTAATTGGCTGCTATCAAAATTGACCCTAGTCTCTCCCTCTCTGTCTGTGTGTGAGTGTGTGTCTATATTAGGGAATTTAGACTGTAAGCTCCAATAGGGTAGGGACTGATGTGAATGGGTTCTCTGTACAGCGCTGCGCTATTAGTGACACTATATAAATAAATGATAATGAGGATGATGATGATATGTGTTTACTATGCCTATACACATAGCCAGCTTCCACACTTGATTGGCAGATTAATGCATCATTATTGCTAAGTTTGATAACAGTTGTCTAATACAGTGACACTGGTAGAGAAAACCACTATATACATTCACATAAGCAGCTCTCATCATCATCATTTATGGCATAAGACTTCTTTAATTATACTAAGTTTTTGAGCAGGTCTGCATTATACTTAATTATATAAGGGAGATGTACTTTTAGTAAAAAGTAGCTCTCCAATTTCAAAAGTACATCAACGTAGTATTAATACTTAGATTTAAAGGTGTTTTGGGATAAATGAAATACATTCCCAGCAGCCATCTCCCTTTGCCTCTATCTTATTGCATATTTTGTCCTAATGTGCTTTCATATTTACATGTCACCATGTTTCCATTGGCTAGTACCTTAAAGTCAGATGTCTGTCAAGCAAACTGACCAGTGACAGAATTGCTTTGTGAGGTTTACATCTTTATGACATCAAATGCTTCACATGAAAAATGCAGTTCATTGTCAAAAATCAGCTATATTAGGAGAGTGAGAATTGTGTTTTAGCATCAATTACACACTAAATATGCTGTCATTGTGTATTTTTAATGGATGTCTTTCAGTTTTAAAGATAGACAGACCGATAGATAGATAGATAGATAGATAGAAAGATAGAAAGATAGATAGATAGATAGATAGATAGATAGATAGATAGACAGACAGACAGACTGATTTCAACTGGAAGCAGTGCTTACATATTGCTTAATTTTTGGTGGTTATTAAATAGTATGGGTAGGCAAGAAAAGTGCATATATCTTTTATTAGCATAAACTTACCCAAATGCGCTCTTGCATATTTAAGGCATTCAAAGTAATAATATTTCACAGCATTAATACAGTTATGTACTAGACTGGACAATGGTAAGCAGAGCCAGTACTTATATCAACCATGGCCTTATCTGTGTGAAGTTTGTATGTTCTCCCTGTGTTTGCGTAGGTTTCCTCCGGGTGCTGTGGTTTCCTCCCACACTCCAAAAAACACACTGTTAGGTTAATTGGCTGCTATCAAAATTGACCCTAGTCTCTCCCTCTCTGTCTGTGTGTGAGTGTGTGTCTATATTAGGGAATTTAGACTGTAAGCTCCAATAGGGTAGGGACTGATGTGAATGGGTTCTCTGTACAGCGCTGCGCTATTAGTGACACTATATAAATAAATGATAATGAGGATGATGATGATATGTGTTTACTATGCCTATACACATAGCCAGCTTCCACACTTGATTGGCAGATTAATGCATCATTATTGCTAAGTTTGATAACAGTTGTCTAATACAGTGACACTGGTAGAGAAAACCACTATATACATTCACATAAGCAGCTCTCATCATCATCATTTATGGCATAAGACTTCTTTAATTATACTAAGTTTTTGAGCAGGTCTGCATTATACTTAATTATATAAGGGAGATGTACTTTTAGTAAAAAGTAGCTCTCCAATTTCAAAAGTACATCAACGTAGTATTAATACTTAGATTTAAAGGTGTTTTGGGATAAATGAAATACATTCCCAGCAGCCATCTCCCTTTGCCTCTATCTTATTGCATATTTTGTCCTAATGTGCTTTCATATTTACATGTCACCATGTTTCCATTGGCTAGTACCTTAAAGTCAGATGTCTGTCAAGCAAACTGACCAGTGACAGAATTGCTTTGTGAGGTTTACATCTTTATGACATCAAATGCTTCACATGAAAAATGCAGTTCATTGTCAAAAATCAGCTATATTAGGAGAGTGAGAATTGTGTTTTAGCATCAATTACACACTAAATATGCTGTCATTGTGTATTTTTAATGGATGTCTTTCAGTTTTAAAGATAGACAGACCGATAGATAGATAGATAGATAGATAGATAGATAGAAAGATAGAAAGATAGATAGATAGATAGATAGATAGATAGATAGACAGACAGACAGACTGATTTCAACTGGAAGCAGTGCTTACATATTGCTTAATTTTTGGTGGTTATTAAATAGTATGGGTAGGCAAGAAAAGTGCATATATCTTTTATTAGCATAAACTTACCCAAATGCGCTCTTGCATATTTAAGGCATTCAGAGTAATAATATTTCACAGCATTAATACAGTTATGTACTAGACTGGACAATGGTAAGCAGAGCCAGTACTTATATCAACCATGGCCTTATCTGTGTGAAGTTTGTATGTTCTCCCTGTGTTTGCGTAGGTTTCCTCCGGGTGCTGTGGTTTCCTCCCACACTCCAAAAAACACACTGTTAGGTTAATTGGCTGCTATCAAAATTGACCCTAGTCTCTCCCTCTCTGTCTGTGTGTGAGTGTGTGTCTATATTAGGGAATTTAGACTGTAAGCTCCAATAGGGTAGGGACTGATGTGAATGGGTTCTCTGTGCAGCGCTGCGCTATTAGTGACACTATATAAATAAATGATAATGAGGATGATGATGATATGTGTTTACTATGCCTATACACATAGCCAGCTTCCACACTTGATTGGCAGATTAATGCATCATTATTGCTAAGTTTGATAACAGTTGTCTAATACAGTGACACTGGTAGAGAAAACCACTATATACATTCACATAAGCAGCTCTCATCATCATCATTTATGGCATAAGACTTCTTTAATTATACTAAGTTTTTGAGCAGGTCTGCATTATACTTAATTATATAAGGGAGATGTACTTTTAGTAAAAAGTAGCTCTCCAATTTCAAAAGTACATCAACGTAGTATTAATACTTAGATTTAAAGGTGTTTTGGGATAAATGAAATACATTCCCAGCAGCCATCTCCCTTTGCCTCTATCTTATTGCATATTTTGTCCTAATGTGCTTTCATATTTACATGTCACCATGTTTCCATTGGCTAGTACCTTAAAGTCAGATGTCTGTCAAGCAAACTGACCAGTGACAGAATTGCTTTGTGAGGTTTACATCTTTATGACATCAAATGCTTCACATGAAAAATGCAGTTCATTGTCAAAAATCAGCTATATTAGGAGAGTGAGAATTGTGTTTTAGCATCAATTACACACTAAATATGCTGTCATTGTGTATTTTTAATGGATGTCTTTCAGTTTTAAAGATAGACAGACCGATAGATAGATAGATAGATAGAAAGATAGAAAGATAGATAGATAGATAGATAGATAGATAGACAGACAGACAGACTGATTTCAACTGGAAGCAGTGCTTACATATTGCTTAATTTTTGGTGGTTATTAAATAGTATGGGTAGGCAAGAAAAGTGCATATATCTTTTATTAGCATAAACTTACCCAAATGCGCTCTTGCATATTTAAGGCATTCAAAGTAATAATATTTCACAGCATTAATACAGTTATGTACTAGACTGGACAATGGTAAGCAGAGCCAGTACTTATATCAACCATGGCCTTATCTGTGTGAAGTTTGTATGTTCTCCCTGTGTTTGCGTAGGTTTCCTCCGGGTGCTGTGGTTTCCTCCCACACTCCAAAAAACACACTGTTAGGTTAATTGGCTGCTATCAAAATTGACCCTAGTCTCTCCCTCTCTGTCTGTGTGTGAGTGTGTGTCTATATTAGGGAATTTAGACTGTAAGCTCCAATAGGGTAGGGACTGATGTGAATGGGTTCTCTGTGCAGCGCTGCGCTATTAGTGACACTATATAAATAAATGATAATGAGGATGATGATGATATGTGTTTACTATGCCTATACACATAGCCAGCTTCCACACTTGATTGGCAGATTAATGCATCATTATTGCTAAGTTTGATAACAGTTGTCTAATACAGTGACACTGGTAGAGAAAACCACTATATACATTCACATAAGCAGCTCTCATCATCATCATTTATGGCATAAGACTTCTTTAATTATACTAAGTTTTTGAGCAGGTCTGCATTATACTTAATTATATAAGGGAGATGTACTTTTAGTAAAAAGTAGCTCTCCAATTTCAAAAGTACATCAACGTAGTATTAATACTTAGATTTAAAGGTGTTTTGGGATAAATGAAATACATTCCCAGCAGCCATCTCCCTTTGCCTCTATCTTATTGCATATTTTGTCCTAATGTGCTTTCATATTTACATGTCACCATGTTTCCATTGGCTAGTACCTTAAAGTCAGATGTCTGTCAAGCAAACTGACCAGTGACAGAATTGCTTTGTGAGGTTTACATCTTTATGACATCAAATGCTTCACATGAAAAATGCAGTTCATTGTCAAAAATCAGCTATATTAGGAGAGTGAGAATTGTGTTTTAGCATCAATTACACACTAAATATGCTGTCATTGTGTATTTTTAATGGATGTCTTTCAGTTTTAAAGATAGACAGACCGATAGATAGATAGATAGATAGAAAGATAGAAAGATAGATAGATAGATAGATAGATAGATAGACAGACAGACAGACTGATTTCAACTGGAAGCAGTGCTTACATATTGCTTAATTTTTGGTGGTTATTAAATAGTATGGGTAGGCAAGAAAAGTGCATATATCTTTTATTAGCATAAACTTACCCAAATGCGCTCTTGCATATTTAAGGCATTCAAAGTAATAATATTTCACAGCATTAATACAGTTATGTACTAGACTGGACAATGGTAAGCAGAGCCAGTACTTATATCAACCATGGCCTTATCTGTGTGAAGTTTGTATGTTCTCCCTGTGTTTGCGTAGGTTTCCTCCGGGTGCTGTGGTTTCCTCCCACACTCCAAAAAACACACTGTTAGGTTAATTGGCTGCTATCAAAATTGACCCTAGTCTCTCCCTCTCTGTCTGTGTGTGAGTGTGTGTCTATATTAGGGAATTTAGACTGTAAGCTCCAATAGGGTAGGGACTGATGTGAATGGGTTCTCTGTACAGCGCTGCGCTATTAGTGACACTATATAAATAAATGATAATGAGGATGATGATGATATGTGTTTACTATGCCTATACACATAGCCAGCTTCCACACTTGATTGGCAGATTAATGCATCATTATTGCTAAGTTTGATAACAGTTGTCTAATACAGTGACACTGGTAGAGAAAACCACTATATACATTCACATAAGCAGCTCTCATCATCATCATTTATGGCATAAGACTTCTTTAATTATACTAAGTTTTTGAGCAGGTCTGCATTATACTTAATTATATAAGGGAGATGTACTTTTAGTAAAAAGTAGCTCTCCAATTTCAAAAGTACATCAACGTAGTATTAATACTTAGATTTAAAGGTGTTTTGGGATAAATGAAATACATTCCCAGCAGCCATCTCCCTTTGCCTCTATCTTATTGCATATTTTGTCCTAATGTGCTTTCATATTTACATGTCACCATGTTTCCATTGGCTAGTACCTTAAAGTCAGATGTCTGTCAAGCAAACTGACCAGTGACAGAATTGCTTTGTGAGGTTTACATCTTTATGACATCAAATGCTTCACATGAAAAATGCAGTTCATTGTCAAAAATCAGCTATATTAGGAGAGTGAGAATTGTGTTTTAGCATCAATTACACACTAAATATGCTGTCATTGTGTATTTTTAATGGATGTCTTTCAGTTTTAAAGATAGACAGACCGATAGATAGATAGATAGATAGAAAGATAGAAAGATAGATAGATAGATAGATAGATAGATAGACAGACAGACAGACTGATTTCAACTGGAAGCAGTGCTTACATATTGCTTAATTTTTGGTGGTTATTAAATAGTATGGGTAGGCAAGAAAAGTGCATATATCTTTTATTAGCATAAACTTACCCAAATGCGCTCTTGCATATTTAAGGCATTCAAAGTAATAATATTTCACAGCATTAATACAGTTATGTACTAGACTGGACAATGGTAAGCAGAGCCAGTACTTATATCAACCATGGCCTTATCTGTGTGAAGTTTGTATGTTCTCCCTGTGTTTGCGTAGGTTTCCTCCGGGTGCTGTGGTTTCCTCCCACACTCCAAAAAACACACTGTTAGGTTAATTGGCTGCTATCAAAATTGACCCTAGTCTCTCCCTCTCTGTCTGTGTGTGAGTGTGTGTCTATATTAGGGAATTTAGACTGTAAGCTCCAATAGGGTAGGGACTGATGTGAATGGGTTCTCTGTACAGCGCTGCGCTATTAGTGACACTATATAAATAAATGATAATGAGGATGATGATGATATGTGTTTACTATGCCTATACACATAGCCAGCTTCCACACTTGATTGGCAGATTAATGCATCATTATTGCTAAGTTTGATAACAGTTGTCTAATACAGTGACACTGGTAGAGAAAACCACTATATACATTCACATAAGCAGCTCTCATCATCATCATTTATGGCATAAGACTTCTTTAATTATACTAAGTTTTTGAGCAGGTCTGCATTATACTTAATTATATAAGGGAGATGTACTTTTAGTAAAAAGTAGCTCTCCAATTTCAAAAGTACATCAACGTAGTATTAATACTTAGATTTAAAGGTGTTTTGGGATAAATGAAATACATTCCCAGCAGCCATCTCCCTTTGCCTCTATCTTATTGCATATTTTGTCCTAATGTGCTTTCATATTTACATGTCACCATGTTTCCATTGGCTAGTACCTTAAAGTCAGATGTCTGTCAAGCAAACTGACCAGTGACAGAATTGCTTTGTGAGGTTTACATCTTTATGACATCAAATGCTTCACATGAAAAATGCAGTTCATTGTCAAAAATCAGCTATATTAGGAGAGTGAGAATTGTGTTTTAGCATCAATTACACACTAAATATGCTGTCATTGTGTATTTTTAATGGATGTCTTTCAGTTTTAAAGATAGACAGACCGATAGATAGATAGATAGATAGATAGATAGATAGAAAGATAGAAAGATAGATAGATAGATAGATAGATAGATAGATAGACAGACAGACAGACTGATTTCAACTGGAAGCAGTGCTTACATATTGCTTAATTTTTGGTGGTTATTAAATAGTATGGGTAGGCAAGAAAAGTGCATATATCTTTTATTAGCATAAACTTACCCAAATGCGCTCTTGCATATTTAAGGCATTCAAAGTAATAATATTTCACAGCATTAATACAGTTATGTACTAGACTGGACAATGGTAAGCAGAGCCAGTACTTATATCAACCATGGCCTTATCTGTGTGAAGTTTGTATGTTCTCCCTGTGTTTGCGTAGGTTTCCTCCGGGTGCTGTGGTTTCCTCCCACACTCCAAAAAACACACTGTTAGGTTAATTGGCTGCTATCAAAATTGACCCTAGTCTCTCCCTCTCTGTCTGTGTGTGAGTGTGTGTCTATATTAGGGAATTTAGACTGTAAGCTCCAATAGGGTAGGGACTGATGTGAATGGGTTCTCTGTGCAGCGCTGCGCTATTAGTGACACTATATAAATAAATGATAATGAGGATGATGATGATATGTGTTTACTATGCCTATACACATAGCCAGCTTCCACACTTGATTGGCAGATTAATGCATCATTATTGCTAAGTTTGATAACAGTTGTCTAATACAGTGACACTGGTAGAGAAAACCACTATATACATTCACATAAGCAGCTCTCATCATCATCATTTATGGCATAAGACTTCTTTAATTATACTAAGTTTTTGAGCAGGTCTGCATTATACTTAATTATATAAGGGAGATGTACTTTTAGTAAAAAGTAGCTCTCCAATTTCAAAAGTACATCAACGTAGTATTAATACTTAGATTTAAAGGTGTTTTGGGATAAATGAAATACATTCCCAGCAGCCATCTCCCTTTGCCTCTATCTTATTGCATATTTTGTCCTAATGTGCTTTCATATTTACATGTCACCATGTTTCCATTGGCTAGTACCTTAAAGTCAGATGTCTGTCAAGCAAACTGACCAGTGACAGAATTGCTTTGTGAGGTTTACATCTTTATGACATCAAATGCTTCACATGAAAAATGCAGTTCATTGTCAAAAATCAGCTATATTAGGAGAGTGAGAATTGTGTTTTAGCATCAATTACACACTAAATATGCTGTCATTGTGTATTTTTAATGGATGTCTTTCAGTTTTAAAGATAGACAGACCGATAGATAGATAGATAGATAGAAAGATAGAAAGATAGATAGATAGATAGATAGATAGATAGACAGACAGACAGACTGATTTCAACTGGAAGCAGTGCTTACATATTGCTTAATTTTTGGTGGTTATTAAATAGTATGGGTAGGCAAGAAAAGTGCATATATCTTTTATTAGCATAAACTTACCCAAATGCGCTCTTGCATATTTAAGGCATTCAAAGTAATAATATTTCACAGCATTAATACAGTTATGTACTAGACTGGACAATGGTAAGCAGAGCCAGTACTTATATCAACCATGGCCTTATCTGTGTGAAGTTTGTATGTTCTCCCTGTGTTTGCGTAGGTTTCCTCCGGGTGCTGTGGTTTCCTCCCACACTCCAAAAAACACACTGTTAGGTTAATTGGCTGCTATCAAAATTGACCCTAGTCTCTCCCTCTCTGTCTGTGTGTGAGTGTGTGTCTATATTAGGGAATTTAGACTGTAAGCTCCAATAGGGTAGGGACTGATGTGAATGGGTTCTCTGTACAGCGCTGCGCTATTAGTGACACTATATAAATAAATGATAATGAGGATGATGATGATATGTGTTTACTATGCCTATACACATAGCCAGCTTCCACACTTGATTGGCAGATTAATGCATCATTATTGCTAAGTTTGATAACAGTTGTCTAATACAGTGACACTGGTAGAGAAAACCACTATATACATTCACATAAGCAGCTCTCATCATCATCATTTATGGCATAAGACTTCTTTAATTATACTAAGTTTTTGAGCAGGTCTGCATTATACTTAATTATATAAGGGAGATGTACTTTTAGTAAAAAGTAGCTCTCCAATTTCAAAAGTACATCAACGTAGTATTAATACTTAGATTTAAAGGTGTTTTGGGATAAATGAAATACATTCCCAGCAGCCATCTCCCTTTGCCTCTATCTTATTGCATATTTTGTCCTAATGTGCTTTCATATTTACATGTCACCATGTTTCCATTGGCTAGTACCTTAAAGTCAGATGTCTGTCAAGCAAACTGACCAGTGACAGAATTGCTTTGTGAGGTTTACATCTTTATGACATCAAATGCTTCACATGAAAAATGCAGTTCATTGTCAAAAATCAGCTATATTAGGAGAGTGAGAATTGTGTTTTAGCATCAATTACACACTAAATATGCTGTCATTGTGTATTTTTAATGGATGTCTTTCAGTTTTAAAGATAGACAGACCGATAGATAGATAGATAGATAGAAAGATAGAAAGATAGATAGATAGATAGATAGATAGATAGACAGACAGACAGACTGATTTCAACTGGAAGCAGTGCTTACATATTGCTTAATTTTTGGTGGTTATTAAATAGTATGGGTAGGCAAGAAAAGTGCATATATCTTTTATTAGCATAAACTTACCCAAATGCGCTCTTGCATATTTAAGGCATTCAAAGTAATAATATTTCACAGCATTAATACAGTTATGTACTAGACTGGACAATGGTAAGCAGAGCCAGTACTTATATCAACCATGGCCTTATCTGTGTGAAGTTTGTATGTTCTCCCTGTGTTTGCGTAGGTTTCCTCCGGGTGCTGTGGTTTCCTCCCACACTCCAAAAAACACACTGTTAGGTTAATTGGCTGCTATCAAAATTGACCCTAGTCTCTCCCTCTCTGTCTGTGTGTGAGTGTGTGTCTATATTAGGGAATTTAGACTGTAAGCTCCAATAGGGTAGGGACTGATGTGAATGGGTTCTCTGTACAGCGCTGCGCTATTAGTGACACTATATAAATAAATGATAATGAGGATGATGATGATATGTGTTTACTATGCCTATACACATAGCCAGCTTCCACACTTGATTGGCAGATTAATGCATCATTATTGCTAAGTTTGATAACAGTTGTCTAATACAGTGACACTGGTAGAGAAAACCACTATATACATTCACATAAGCAGCTCTCATCATCATCATTTATGGCATAAGACTTCTTTAATTATACTAAGTTTTTGAGCAGGTCTGCATTATACTTAATTATATAAGGGAGATGTACTTTTAGTAAAAAGTAGCTCTCCAATTTCAAAAGTACATCAACGTAGTATTAATACTTAGATTTAAAGGTGTTTTGGGATAAATGAAATACATTCCCAGCAGCCATCTCCCTTTGCCTCTATCTTATTGCATATTTTGTCCTAATGTGCTTTCATATTTACATGTCACCATGTTTCCATTGGCTAGTACCTTAAAGTCAGATGTCTGTCAAGCAAACTGACCAGTGACAGAATTGCTTTGTGAGGTTTACATCTTTATGACATCAAATGCTTCACATGAAAAATGCAGTTCATTGTCAAAAATCAGCTATATTAGGAGAGTGAGAATTGTGTTTTAGCATCAATTACACACTAAATATGCTGTCATTGTGTATTTTTAATGGATGTCTTTCAGTTTTAAAGATAGACAGACCGATAGATAGATAGATAGATAGATAGATAGATAGAAAGATAGAAAGATAGATAGATAGATAGATAGATAGATAGATAGACAGACAGACAGACTGATTTCAACTGGAAGCAGTGCTTACATATTGCTTAATTTTTGGTGGTTATTAAATAGTATGGGTAGGCAAGAAAAGTGCATATATCTTTTATTAGCATAAACTTACCCAAATGCGCTCTTGCATATTTAAGGCATTCAAAGTAATAATATTTCACAGCATTAATACAGTTATGTACTAGACTGGACAATGGTAAGCAGAGCCAGTACTTATATCAACCATGGCCTTATCTGTGTGAAGTTTGTATGTTCTCCCTGTGTTTGCGTAGGTTTCCTCCGGGTGCTGTGGTTTCCTCCCACACTCCAAAAAACACACTGTTAGGTTAATTGGCTGCTATCAAAATTGACCCTAGTCTCTCCCTCTCTGTCTGTGTGTGAGTGTGTGTCTATATTAGGGAATTTAGACTGTAAGCTCCAATAGGGTAGGGACTGATGTGAATGGGTTCTCTGTGCAGCGCTGCGCTATTAGTGACACTATATAAATAAATGATAATGAGGATGATGATGATATGTGTTTACTATGCCTATACACATAGCCAGCTTCCACACTTGATTGGCAGATTAATGCATCATTATTGCTAAGTTTGATAACAGTTGTCTAATACAGTGACACTGGTAGAGAAAACCACTATATACATTCACATAAGCAGCTCTCATCATCATCATTTATGGCATAAGACTTCTTTAATTATACTAAGTTTTTGAGCAGGTCTGCATTATACTTAATTATATAAGGGAGATGTACTTTTAGTAAAAAGTAGCTCTCCAATTTCAAAAGTACATCAACGTAGTATTAATACTTAGATTTAAAGGTGTTTTGGGATAAATGAAATACATTCCCAGCAGCCATCTCCCTTTGCCTCTATCTTATTGCATATTTTGTCCTAATGTGCTTTCATATTTACATGTCACCATGTTTCCATTGGCTAGTACCTTAAAGTCAGATGTCTGTCAAGCAAACTGACCAGTGACAGAATTGCTTTGTGAGGTTTACATCTTTATGACATCAAATGCTTCACATGAAAAATGCAGTTCATTGTCAAAAATCAGCTATATTAGGAGAGTGAGAATTGTGTTTTAGCATCAATTACACACTAAATATGCTGTCATTGTGTATTTTTAATGGATGTCTTTCAGTTTTAAAGATAGACAGACCGATAGATAGATAGATAGATAGAAAGATAGAAAGATAGATAGATAGATAGATAGATAGATAGACAGACAGACAGACTGATTTCAACTGGAAGCAGTGCTTACATATTGCTTAATTTTTGGTGGTTATTAAATAGTATGGGTAGGCAAGAAAAGTGCATATATCTTTTATTAGCATAAACTTACCCAAATGCGCTCTTGCATATTTAAGGCATTCAAAGTAATAATATTTCACAGCATTAATACAGTTATGTACTAGACTGGACAATGGTAAGCAGAGCCAGTACTTATATCAACCATGGCCTTATCTGTGTGAAGTTTGTATGTTCTCCCTGTGTTTGCGTAGGTTTCCTCCGGGTGCTGTGGTTTCCTCCCACACTCCAAAAAACACACTGTTAGGTTAATTGGCTGCTATCAAAATTGACCCTAGTCTCTCCCTCTCTGTCTGTGTGTGAGTGTGTGTCTATATTAGGGAATTTAGACTGTAAGCTCCAATAGGGTAGGGACTGATGTGAATGGGTTCTCTGTACAGCGCTGCGCTATTAGTGACACTATATAAATAAATGATAATGAGGATGATGATGATATGTGTTTACTATGCCTATACACATAGCCAGCTTCCACACTTGATTGGCAGATTAATGCATCATTATTGCTAAGTTTGATAACAGTTGTCTAATACAGTGACACTGGTAGAGAAAACCACTATATACATTCACATAAGCAGCTCTCATCATCATCATTTATGGCATAAGACTTCTTTAATTATACTAAGTTTTTGAGCAGGTCTGCATTATACTTAATTATATAAGGGAGATGTACTTTTAGTAAAAAGTAGCTCTCCAATTTCAAAAGTACATCAACGTAGTATTAATACTTAGATTTAAAGGTGTTTTGGGATAAATGAAATACATTCCCAGCAGCCATCTCCCTTTGCCTCTATCTTATTGCATATTTTGTCCTAATGTGCTTTCATATTTACATGTCACCATGTTTCCATTGGCTAGTACCTTAAAGTCAGATGTCTGTCAAGCAAACTGACCAGTGACAGAATTGCTTTGTGAGGTTTACATCTTTATGACATCAAATGCTTCACATGAAAAATGCAGTTCATTGTCAAAAATCAGCTATATTAGGAGAGTGAGAATTGTGTTTTAGCATCAATTACACACTAAATATGCTGTCATTGTGTATTTTTAATGGATGTCTTTCAGTTTTAAAGATAGACAGACCGATAGATAGATAGATAGATAGAAAGATAGAAAGATAGATAGATAGATAGATAGATAGATAGACAGACAGACAGACTGATTTCAACTGGAAGCAGTGCTTACATATTGCTTAATTTTTGGTGGTTATTAAATAGTATGGGTAGGCAAGAAAAGTGCATATATCTTTTATTAGCATAAACTTACCCAAATGCGCTCTTGCATATTTAAGGCATTCAAAGTAATAATATTTCACAGCATTAATACAGTTATGTACTAGACTGGACAATGGTAAGCAGAGCCAGTACTTATATCAACCATGGCCTTATCTGTGTGAAGTTTGTATGTTCTCCCTGTGTTTGCGTAGGTTTCCTCCGGGTGCTGTGGTTTCCTCCCACACTCCAAAAAACACACTGTTAGGTTAATTGGCTGCTATCAAAATTGACCCTAGTCTCTCCCTCTCTGTCTGTGTGTGAGTGTGTGTCTATATTAGGGAATTTAGACTGTAAGCTCCAATAGGGTAGGGACTGATGTGAATGGGTTCTCTGTACAGCGCTGCGCTATTAGTGACACTATATAAATAAATGATAATGAGGATGATGATGATATGTGTTTACTATGCCTATACACATAGCCAGCTTCCACACTTGATTGGCAGATTAATGCATCATTATTGCTAAGTTTGATAACAGTTGTCTAATACAGTGACACTGGTAGAGAAAACCACTATATACATTCACATAAGCAGCTCTCATCATCATCATTTATGGCATAAGACTTCTTTAATTATACTAAGTTTTTGAGCAGGTCTGCATTATACTTAATTATATAAGGGAGATGTACTTTTAGTAAAAAGTAGCTCTCCAATTTCAAAAGTACATCAACGTAGTATTAATACTTAGATTTAAAGGTGTTTTGGGATAAATGAAATACATTCCCAGCAGCCATCTCCCTTTGCCTCTATCTTATTGCATATTTTGTCCTAATGTGCTTTCATATTTACATGTCACCATGTTTCCATTGGCTAGTACCTTAAAGTCAGATGTCTGTCAAGCAAACTGACCAGTGACAGAATTGCTTTGTGAGGTTTACATCTTTATGACATCAAATGCTTCACATGAAAAATGCAGTTCATTGTCAAAAATCAGCTATATTAGGAGAGTGAGAATTGTGTTTTAGCATCAATTACACACTAAATATGCTGTCATTGTGTATTTTTAATGGATGTCTTTCAGTTTTAAAGATAGACAGACCGATAGATAGATAGATAGATAGAAAGATAGAAAGATAGATAGATAGATAGATAGATAGATAGACAGACAGACAGACTGATTTCAACTGGAAGCAGTGCTTACATATTGCTTAATTTTTGGTGGTTATTAAATAGTATGGGTAGGCAAGAAAAGTGCATATATCTTTTATTAGCATAAACTTACCCAAATGCGCTCTTGCATATTTAAGGCATTCAAAGTAATAATATTTCACAGCATTAATACAGTTATGTACTAGACTGGACAATGGTAAGCAGAGCCAGTACTTATATCAACCATGGCCTTATCTGTGTGAAGTTTGTATGTTCTCCCTGTGTTTGCGTAGGTTTCCTCCGGGTGCTGTGGTTTCCTCCCACACTCCAAAAAACACACTGTTAGGTTAATTGGCTGCTATCAAAATTGACCCTAGTCTCTCCCTCTCTGTCTGTGTGTGAGTGTGTGTCTATATTAGGGAATTTAGACTGTAAGCTCCAATAGGGTAGGGACTGATGTGAATGGGTTCTCTGTACAGCGCTGCGCTATTAGTGACACTATATAAATAAATGATAATGAGGATGATGATGATATGTGTTTACTATGCCTATACACATAGCCAGCTTCCACACTTGATTGGCAGATTAATGCATCATTATTGCTAAGTTTGATAACAGTTGTCTAATACAGTGACACTGGTAGAGAAAACCACTATATACATTCACATAAGCAGCTCTCATCATCATCATTTATGGCATAAGACTTCTTTAATTATACTAAGTTTTTGAGCAGGTCTGCATTATACTTAATTATATAAGGGAGATGTACTTTTAGTAAAAAGTAGCTCTCCAATTTCAAAAGTACATCAACGTAGTATTAATACTTAGATTTAAAGGTGTTTTGGGATAAATGAAATACATTCCCAGCAGCCATCTCCCTTTGCCTCTATCTTATTGCATATTTTGTCCTAATGTGCTTTCATATTTACATGTCACCATGTTTCCATTGGCTAGTACCTTAAAGTCAGATGTCTGTCAAGCAAACTGACCAGTGACAGAATTGCTTTGTGAGGTTTACATCTTTATGACATCAAATGCTTCACATGAAAAATGCAGTTCATTGTCAAAAATCAGCTATATTAGGAGAGTGAGAATTGTGTTTTAGCATCAATTACACACTAAATATGCTGTCATTGTGTATTTTTAATGGATGTCTTTCAGTTTTAAAGATAGACAGACCGATAGATAGATAGATAGATAGATAGATAGATAGAAAGATAGAAAGATAGATAGATAGATAGATAGATAGATAGATAGACAGACAGACAGACTGATTTCAACTGGAAGCAGTGCTTACATATTGCTTAATTTTTGGTGGTTATTAAATAGTATGGGTAGGCAAGAAAAGTGCATATATCTTTTATTAGCATAAACTTACCCAAATGCGCTCTTGCATATTTAAGGCATTCAAAGTAATAATATTTCACAGCATTAATACAGTTATGTACTAGACTGGACAATGGTAAGCAGAGCCAGTACTTATATCAACCATGGCCTTATCTGTGTGAAGTTTGTATGTTCTCCCTGTGTTTGCGTAGGTTTCCTCCGGGTGCTGTGGTTTCCTCCCACACTCCAAAAAACACACTGTTAGGTTAATTGGCTGCTATCAAAATTGACCCTAGTCTCTCCCTCTCTGTCTGTGTGTGAGTGTGTGTCTATATTAGGGAATTTAGACTGTAAGCTCCAATAGGGTAGGGACTGATGTGAATGGGTTCTCTGTGCAGCGCTGCGCTATTAGTGACACTATATAAATAAATGATAATGAGGATGATGATGATATGTGTTTACTATGCCTATACACATAGCCAGCTTCCACACTTGATTGGCAGATTAATGCATCATTATTGCTAAGTTTGATAACAGTTGTCTAATACAGTGACACTGGTAGAGAAAACCACTATATACATTCACATAAGCAGCTCTCATCATCATCATTTATGGCATAAGACTTCTTTAATTATACTAAGTTTTTGAGCAGGTCTGCATTATACTTAATTATATAAGGGAGATGTACTTTTAGTAAAAAGTAGCTCTCCAATTTCAAAAGTACATCAACGTAGTATTAATACTTAGATTTAAAGGTGTTTTGGGATAAATGAAATACATTCCCAGCAGCCATCTCCCTTTGCCTCTATCTTATTGCATATTTTGTCCTAATGTGCTTTCATATTTACATGTCACCATGTTTCCATTGGCTAGTACCTTAAAGTCAGATGTCTGTCAAGCAAACTGACCAGTGACAGAATTGCTTTGTGAGGTTTACATCTTTATGACATCAAATGCTTCACATGAAAAATGCAGTTCATTGTCAAAAATCAGCTATATTAGGAGAGTGAGAATTGTGTTTTAGCATCAATTACACACTAAATATGCTGTCATTGTGTATTTTTAATGGATGTCTTTCAGTTTTAAAGATAGACAGACCGATAGATAGATAGATAGATAGAAAGATAGAAAGATAGATAGATAGATAGATAGATAGATAGACAGACAGACAGACTGATTTCAACTGGAAGCAGTGCTTACATATTGCTTAATTTTTGGTGGTTATTAAATAGTATGGGTAGGCAAGAAAAGTGCATATATCTTTTATTAGCATAAACTTACCCAAATGCGCTCTTGCATATTTAAGGCATTCAAAGTAATAATATTTCACAGCATTAATACAGTTATGTACTAGACTGGACAAT